>NW_019392866.1:62500-73216 GCF_000648675.2 Cimex lectularius | reverse complement strand
ATTTTCAGAGAAATGTTTAGATTAAAAGATATCACGATTTTCCGACGCCAGGACGTGATATCTTTCAAAATCGATAAAAAGCGAAATTACTCTGAAATGGTTGAGAATCGGACCATGGACAATATGAACTTTTTTGTTCATTTTAGGGTGAAGAATCTACTGGAGAAGTTTGTAGCACGAGTAGCAATTCACCCTGTATAGTTATATACTTTTTATGATAATGAATTTCGGTAGGATTTTGTTTTATGCCTTGGTATAATAAGATTGTTAGAAGAAGGTCTTATATTTTTTATTATGTAAACTATTAGAGAATATAAATTGATTAGCTATAATAACAAAAAAATAGTTGGAGAGGGAGAGTGTGAAACAAAGCGAGGGATGTAATGAGGTAAGATGGGCTGAAGAAGTTGAGAGAGGTATTATCAACAGAAAAATTTGTAAAATTGTATTTTCTTTAGAGGGAGTAATAAAATAGCTAGATAGAGAGAAATAGAGAGATGTAATGAGATCAGATGAGACGAAGGTGAGAGAGAGAACATTTTCAATAGGAAAATTGATAAAAATGTATTTTTATTACATGGGGTAATAAATTAGATAGACAGATGGAAAGAAAGAGAGCGAAAGACATGAAGAAAGAAAAGAAAGGCAGACAGAAAAAAAGATAAATAAAAAAGAAAGATAGAAAGAGTAAGGGGAAACAGAGGGGAGACAGAGACATAGCGAGATAGGAAAAAAAATATATATAGAGAGAGAGAGAGAGTGAGGGGGAAAGAGAGAACCCATTATGAAGCTTAAGAGACGTAGGTTGATAGATAGATAGGTAGAGAGAGAAAGAAAAAATTGAGCGAGAGAGGGGGCAAATATAAAAGAGATAATTATGTAGTTAAATAGATAGAGAAAAGGGGAGAATAGATAGAGAGAAAGAGAGAGAGAACCGTACCCAACGTACAATTCACACGGTTGTCTTTTAATTGTTTTATCTTTAAATAATGATGTACGATTTATTATTTAAGATCTCAAAAAGCATACTCATTCGTGATCCCGTCTCCGGGCGAAATTGACTGATAGAAGCGTGAAATTGGTTAAAATGAGAGAAAAGTCGGCGTTTTGTCGTTTATGGTTGCGAGCTACGAGAGAGGCACGACTGCTCCGGTAAACACGAACCCATTATGGGGCTTAAGAGCCGTAAGATTCCCTCCTGGTATGTAATTTGAACGAGAAACCCCCGCCGGCTTGGACCGAATTCGAGAATACGAGCCGAAATAATTGCTGACGGAATTATCTGGTCCTTTTTCTTCTTCTACTTTTTTTTGTTACTTCCATTCCGCCCGGTTAATTAACTTTTTTCTCTATTTCGATTCGACGACAAACTCAAAAATTACCGGCTAATCTTGGAGCCATATCTCCTGCGGCGTATTATTCACACCAGCTTCCTTGTAAATGTCGGTCCAAGAAAAATAATTGTCTTGTGTTATTAAATATTTATTTGTCGTCTTAGTGAGAGAATGAACCTAACAAACTGTTTACAAAAATATATAATTACCTTGTTAATTACCTACAAAAAAACTGTTTCGTTTGTCTTCTGTTGCATGTATGACCTCAAACTCATTCTCGATGTGCATAAAAAAGAAGAATTTATCAGACCCATTGATATTAATTGTTTTATCAAACTATAATACCAGGCACAACCGAGGCAAATTAATTTCTATACGTGGTTTAAATCAATTGTACTCAATACTTTTGACAGAATGTGATATAAAAACAAAATATGTCGCGAAACTTTTTTGGAGGTACGCGATATTAACAACGACGATACAGATATACACTTGATAGATCGCCTCCGATCCTAGTCCGGCTGTTTTCGCTGGTTTTGCCTGAAATACACATTTGACCACATTCTACAGTAGGTCTGAAAGCGTTAGTGCACGAAATAATTACCTGAAACAATGTTTTGATGAGTGTGAGAAACAGAGTAAGACAAAAAGCTTGTCATGATCTAAAAAGATCTTTAAAAAAAAGAAGAAAAGAAAGATGAGGGGGAAAGATGTAGTGACATAGGATGAGAGGAAGAAGAGGAGAGAGAACATTTTCATAAAATACCGCTGCCGAAATATAGCTATTAAGGTAGAAACAAGGATATATGGATAAATAATTACGTAGGTTAGATAAGAAAGAATTAAAGAGAGAGAAAAAAGAAGAAGGCGCGGGTGAAAGGAGATATATAAAAAAGAATTTACTTCTTAACAGTGACAGAGAGGGAAAAGGAAAGTGAGAAAAAGTGAGGGAGAGAGAGAGGAAGAGGAAAAGGGATTGGCGAGAGACGGGGTGAGGGATCGAGAGGGGATGAGCAGGGGAGAAAGGGAGAAAGAGAGAGAGAGAGAGAGAGAGAGAGAGAGAGAGAGAGAGAGAGAGGAAGAGGAAAAGGGATTGGCGAGAGACGGGGTGAGGGATCGAGAGGGGGTGAGCAGGAGAGAAAGGGAGAAAGAGAGAGAGAGTGAGTGAGAAAGAGAAAAAAGCCGCTTAATCTGTTTCGATATTTTTTAGTAGCCCAACCGTGAGGCAACTGAGTTGCAAGAGAAAATCATCAAATAAAATCAGTATTTGTCATTTTAAAGGTTTTAGGTTCAAAACCCTCATAGCCCTTGGATCTCTAGAAGTCTTTTCAGAGGATCTTCGGAAGAGGTCAAAACAGAGAAAACTTCCTTACGGTTTTCGCCGAGCTTTTGACAGTTTTATACTGTCATCTTCAGGGCCTGTTTTATTATCATATAAACAAACAATTAAAACATGAAAAAACAATAATTACAACAATAATTGTCTAATAATCTTACTTTTAATTTAAAAAAGGAGGATTTTATTGGTTTTTTAGACTTATATGAGGTAACCTTTCTCGACCACGTTTTTAATTTTTATTTTTACTGTAATTTTAGCTATAATTTTTAATTATTAATGTATTCAATTTAAATTAATGTTTAGATGCTGAGCCCCAAAAAACATAATGTACTTCTGTGCCCAAAACACCATGTTGTTTAATTTCCTATTAAGGTTTTAAAGTAAGATATCCAATTATTGTTGTAATTATTGTTTTTTCATGTTTTAATTGTTTGTTTATATGATAATAAAACAGGCCCTGAAGATGACAGTATAAAACTGTCGAAAGCTCGGCGAAAACCGTAAGGAAGTTTTCTCTGTTTTGACCTCTTCCGAAGATCCTCTGAAAAGACTTCTTGTATCCAGCAGGTCGATAATCTAGTTCATCCTTGGATTTCTATTTGGGGTTAATTTGGAAAAGTGGATCTGATGACAGGAATTACTTTTACAGGTCAGAACAATCAATTTACACATTTATTAAAAACGTGTACCAACTCGGTAAACAAGCAAATACTTTATATACTGTTTGACAATTTTTCTGTAAAATGAAATTCTTTATAAATTTTGTTCTTCGATGGTCGCTTTTGATTTTATTATTTAAGATTAATGATTATGTATGAGGTTGTTGCGTCTTGCTGTTGCAATCCTGCTGCTCACTTCCTCATCTACAAAAGAAAACTTTTCAGAGAAGAAATGGTCAGAATTGAACATGGTCCTCATTCGTCATTTAAGTCCGAGGTCTGATTACAATACAAGAAAGCCCTTAGGGTGCCACCTGAAAACAGTATAACAGGCCCCCAAACGGCCATTGATTACAATATTCTGTTCTTTAAAGTTTGGAAGCAATAATTTAGTTAAAACGATGAACTTGGTGTAAGTTATAGTTCCTGTAGGTACGCCTTTATATTTTAAGACAGTCGGACAATACAAATTTTAGCATTAGCGCAGGTTTATTTATAATTTACATAACTTTTGGGTGGCCAAGAATGTTTTATGTTTGATTTAAATATGAATTTATAATGATGAACAAACCTTGTTACAGTTGTCTTTCACAATTTTTTACGGCATATTAAAAATCTTTCCTCCGATTAAGTAGGGAAGTTTAAAAACAAATCGTATTTCTCGAGTCGGACTATTTGAGGAATCCAAGTCATCGAATGCCGACGAACATTGAGACATTCTCATTAAATGTAGTAAAGCGTGAAAGTGGACAAGAATTTTCAATACAACGAAAAACATGAACATAACTGACATTGGGTCATTTTGAAATAGCACTGAACGAACCGATCCAGCATCTTAATAAGAACAAGAGCGCTTCGAAATTATTTTAGATATTTCTTATTTATTTAAGATACAATTTTAACTGCATCCTCTCATTAACATTACAGAATGTAATAGAGTGTCAATTTAAAACCATTAAACCATTAGTAAACTAAGTCCTCATGTCCATCTGGAGTTCCCTGCTAAAATGCTATTTAAACTAACCATTAAAAAAGATAACGGGGGATAAAAAGTGTATCCTTTACGATAATGTTCAAATTGGAAACTGGGGAAAACGCAGCGACACACTGTTAACAACTTAAAAAGTCGGATTACATCCCAAGAAGGTAATGTCAATTTGGTGGTATTGAAAGGGGTGGTTTATTACGTGCTTCTTCCGCCTAACTAAGCCGTTAATTCTAGTATGTACTGAAAATAATTGGAGAAATTAAAATCAGCAAGTAGATAGTCGGCAAAAGGATTATTTTGCCACTAAGACCACGTGTCTTTTCAGACTCGCCAGAAATGGTTGAAGCTTCGGTTGATTTTGCTACCCCCCATAACGTATTCATCTAACTGCTCTTTAATACTTTTACTTATCAGGGGCTCTGCAAAATTACCTTGGGAAAAAGTTTACATCACTTGAGGACTATAGACAACACAACGAGGAGTACAGTGCTCACAAACCTGAGAAGTTCTTACAATTTTTTTCAGTAGAAAATTACAATATTGTTCATTACATACATTCGTTATTCATATTGCTCACTCATTTATGATAAAAGACCTTGCATAGTCGGAGAAACGTAGTGTAAACTTGATACATATTTTTAACACTGGTTCACTTAATGCCTCCTAGAATTTCACTAGGTTCGTTTGTATTCTGCCTGTACCACATATAAAATCCAGCTTTTGCGGATCACCCAATCGTGCTGATGTTTGTTTGATGGTGAAGTGTCAAAGGCTAGTAGTTTATTGAACCAAATTCGTGGGGAATCTCTATAATAATAATACCACAGAGAAAATGTCGTCAACGCCGGTTTCAATAGAGTTCATATAATTAAGAG
Organism: Cimex lectularius; assembly: GCF_000648675.2. Lineage (NCBI taxonomy): Eukaryota > Metazoa > Arthropoda > Insecta > Hemiptera > Cimicidae > Cimex > Cimex lectularius. The sequence goes on along the minus strand of NW_019392866.1, from coordinate 68,021 downwards.
TGGATTTCCTATTAAAAAAAGTATTCGAGCCTTCTCCAATAAATCAAGATTCCTCAAACCCCATACCTGAATAAATTAAAGTAAAGAAGAACTAGCAATGCAGTGGAGAAGATGTCATTACTGTGTGTCACATCTACACAGAAAACAAATACTTTGAGTGCGTACAAATACTTTGATTGAGTCTAAAATTTCTATCATTACATAAATCCATTTTTTCAAATCTTACGCGTATTTGTATACTTTCAACAATGTTTATAAATCCCAGGCCCTGAAGATGATTTCAATAAAGATCGAAACGTTGGCACGATAAAGAACAAGAATTTTTAAACCTACGTGACACCAGACCGCATCTCACTATCTTCAAATAATCATTAATTAACGGTCATTAAACACCACACATTTCTATAGGGCACTCTCAAAACGACAGACAAGAATGACACATCTGTACGGAAAACAAACTCTTTGAGCCCTGAAGATGATCCTAATAAAGATCGAAACGTTGGCTTGATAAAGAAAAGGTTTTTCCAAACCTGCGTGGCACCAGACCGCATCACACTATCTCCAAATAATTATTAATTAACGGTCACTAAACACCATACATTGTTGATTAAATTTGTTTACCAAAACCCTTAATCGAATTAACCATTAAAAAAAACACAATATGTATTATGTCCAATCGTTTGGTTGTCCTTGGTGAGCTTATTTTCACTGTTCTGGTTTGTCAGACGCGTTTTGACTGGCTGAGTTGGCTTGCATTTTGTCAATCGTGATATTTTTAATAATTGGTCTGTTGGATGCGTTTTGCCTAGGTTGGACTTTATTGGCTGAAGAAGTGAGATCAACGGTCTAAAGATGACAAAATGCCGAAATAAGACCACCAGGATGATCTTTGACGGTTAAACATCACCGCAAAGGCCTATGATATAGTTTGTTCATCACGTCGTACATTTCAATAAGAAATTTCATTCATTAAGAAAAAAGAAAGTGATTTGGGGAGATGGTGCGCACAGTCGGCTTCTAAACCCGGCGGTCGTGGGTTCGATTCCTATTGTCGCCCTTGGATTTTTTGACCCATTTCTTATCCCCAAAAGTAATCAAATTACGTAACAAAGCATGACTAATGTGATCAAAGCAAAAAATTCATATTAGAGAGTTTAAGTCAGTCGCTTAATTTTCTTTAAGAAGCAACCATTAATCAAGTCGGTTGGAAATATGTTGAAATTTTTTATTTATTCGTAGTAGGGAAGAGTATAAATTACGAAGTTCTTTAAAATTATAGGGTGATCAGGATCTGTGTGCAAAACGGTCCAAATTCGACGTCGGCCCCCATTAAATCATGACATACTGTTGAAATTTACGGTCTCCGCATGGGCCTGAGCGACGTCAATTATCAGAGACAAAGGGATCCCCGACAAATCCCCAAACCCTCGGAATGCATACATTACATGGCGTTACTACCGTTAAATGTCGTGGGGGGAGGCAATAAAGAATCGTTTATCTAATCTCAATTGTTCGGCCGACAAATCATAATTCCACTGTAATAATCGGCTGGTGCTAGACATGACCGACGCCTTAATGAACCTCCGCCGTATTTATTTTCCTCAGCCGAACTCGAGACGGTCTCGAATCGGACCCAAAGGATTCGATTAAAAAAGAAACACTCGTAATTACAATTCTTATACTAATTTGAATAATTTATTGACTAAAGGACAGGTAAACATGCGAGCCGTGCCGGCAATTGCTTAATCTCGACAATTCCTCTTCTATCGTTCATACATACTTATGTTCTGTTTTCCATTCATGGCTCTTCGCTTACATTTACCTATCACTAAAAAGTAATCTAGAATTAAGTAGAAAAACAAAATTTGTAAAACTACTTTAAATTTTGTAAATGTTAAGGTTATGATTTCTGGTTGGACTCCGGCACGTCCTGCCACCTAAAAAGGCATATGCTCCAGATAGGAGTAGAGGGAAGAAACACTGTGCAGATACTGCCAGGAAGAGGAGGAGACCGCAGAACATATTTTATGTTTTGGTGAAGGTCTTTGTAGGTGCAGATTCTTTGAACTAGGAGAGGAAAAGGCTTAAGCAAGATCCAACACTAAGGACCCGCTGGCAAGGTTATGGAGGTTGATTAACAAACTGATGATGGCAGTGAGTTATAGAAAACATAGGAGCGCAATAGATAGGTGCATAAGGCCTTGTGGCCATTTTATTCATCCCTAACCCTATCCCTAGGGTTCAGATTAAGCAAGAAGCTTTGGAAATGCAATTGAGTATATTTGCCCTTGCTATTTTCTCAACGTTTAATTCTATAATGTAACTTGTAGTGTTGCAAATACATAAACGTATTTTCCCAGTAAGCAAAATAGCAAAGACAAACCAAAACGATCAATCTACACTAGTTTTGATTATGTTCATACATTTGTCTTTTTTCGTACATTTTCTTCTTCTCTGATCTTCAGAGTTCAGTCGAATGCATCCATCTTTAAGTCCCGACCTCGATCTTTCAGAGTAGGCACAGTAAGCCTTGAAAAAGTCGAAAGGAGTCTTAACAGATCAAGCAGGGGAGAAGGTACAGAACATGATCGGAAACGAACCAACTACCAGTCCATCACCTCGAAGACCTAATCTTTTTTTCAATAATTAAAAACAAGACTGGAGAAACTACCCAATGTTTATTTAATTAAGACTAATGTCCCTATCAACGTCACTGTCATAGGATAGAAGTTCACGGGGCTTTGGCTCTTTAATCGGTGAGTAGGATTTCAGGCAATCGGACGGAATGAAAATTTCATTTATTTATTTTATTTAATGGCGTTTTAGCCTTTAATTGCATACAGAGGGAATTGGATTATTACTGTAATTTACACATAATCTAGTAATTTACAATATAGAAATGTGTGGTGATTAGTGACCGTTAATCGATATTTATTTAGAAATCGTGAGATGCGGTCTGGTGTGATGTAGGTTTCAGAAAAACATTTATCGTGCCGACGTTTCGATCTTTATTGAGATCATCTTCAGTGCTCAAAGTGTTTGTCTTCTGTGTAATTGTGCCATTCGAGAGTCGACACGACACGCAAGAATGGCACAATTACACAGAGGACAAACACTTTGAGCCCTGAAGATGATCTCAATAAAGAACGAAACGTTGGCACGATAAAGAAAATGTTTTTCTGAAACCTACATCACACCAAACCGCATCCCACGATTTCTAAATAAAAATTACAATATAGACTTACCATATTTTAATCAAAATACATTTGTATTGTGAAGACAGAATATAGGAGTTAATAAGAGTAGTTATATTATAAATTACAATATTAACAAGGCTAAATTGATAACTGCAGTGATAACCAAATACCAAAAGTAATTAGAAGTAACCATTTCAATATCAATAATTAACAGGAATAATACTTTTTGATATAAATTTAGTGCAATGAACTAAAGTAATGAATAATCGCACCTGCTAATGGTAAAGGAAGTACACATAAAATTACAACATTAATATTCTATGAAGGTTTCAGTGGCAATTAATTATACCTAAATGTAAAAATTAGTCTAATAAAATTTATATACAATTATTAAATTCACTAATTTCATGGTCCGCTTGACCAATTAATATCTAACAATTAATTAAGGTTTTTAGTTGAGATAAAAAAGTCAATGACACGAGCGGGATTCGAACACATGATCTTCGGCTAGATACGTCGCTACCCTACTTCTTGAGCTATCGTGACCTCTTAACCAATAAAGTATTGTATGTATACACACATATATATGAATTTTCAAGTAATGTGATATTTGCAAGGAAATCGAGGATATTTGAAATCGATAATTTATTTCCGCCTCGATGATTATTTTGGCTTGTGAGTATAGCGCTTTTAGTTTTTTATAAATCATCGTAAACTTTATTACATCCCAACTGTTTGGGATTGTTTTAGAATCTACAATTTTATTGAATAAATTAAGGTAGTAGTCCTTTGTAGGGGGTAGCAGATTTTTGAAGCATTCATTAGGTAAGAAATGTATTGAACCTTTTATGATTTGAGAATTTATAGTAATGGGGAGGATTTTATAAAACTTGCGGTAACTAGAGCGGTTTATATTTTTGGCAATTAGAATATTTAGTATGACTCGTTTAATTGTACACATAAAAGCATCAAGGATTTTTCTAAGGATCCTAAGGACGGATATCGGAATATTTGGTTCAACCCAATATTCCCAGTTCTTATGTCGTTAATATCTTAGGTAATATTGTTGTGGAAATCATAGCATCCTCATTCGCGAAGAAGGAAATCTGCTCGTGAGCCTTTCTGATGTCAAACAGGTTATCGATCGAGTCTGGCACCTGGGTCTGCTCTGGAAAGTCAAGAGCATTCTACCCCTACCCACTTCCTCAACGTTGATTCTTAACTGGACAACAGGTACTTTACAGTATCTCTCAACCTCCTTGGACGTCCTCCTATAATGCGGATGCGGGAGTCACTCAGGGTAGAATCTTCAGCTGCTATACTTAGCACATACTGCCGTGTCTTTCCTTGTTTTTTCTTGTTTGTTTGCACAGATTTTGGTACCCCACCATGTCAACACTTGGGAGAAAGTATTATTGAAATAATCTGGAGTAGGGAATCTTTTTGCGAAGAGCGAAGGTTATGTGGATGGATGTTTCTGAACAAGCATTTTATTCACAATTTATTTAGCCTAAGTGTAAATTTTAGTTCTATTATTTTCTCAAAGTTAATAATCTACTTTTAATGTTTCAAATCACAAAAAAACACTCAGTCAGACCTACTTCGTCAGACCGTTGGGTTATATTTTATTTCCAGGATCAGCATAGAAAGCATCCTGTAGGGCCACTTTCGGCATTCGCCCTGGACCTTCTTTCTCTTCTTTTTCACGAGCTGGATGTGCGACATTTTGAACCTTTGAATTTCTAAAATTTCTAATTATCATTTTAGTTTAAAAAAATGTTTTCTATTCGCTCAATTTGTGATTGATCAATGTAATCACTAAGATCTGATTTAACGTTGACTCCAGTTTTCAGGGTTGAGTCAGAAGTTGTTTCTTTTTATTTGAATCGAGCAATAATGCACGTGTTGTTCTTGTAGTTTGGCCGAAACTCCTCTCTCTGCGGACTCATTGTTTCGGATTTCTTGACGTATTTTTAGCCAGCCGTGATCTACGATTAGTTTTAACTTGAAAAATTCCCAGATTGCTTGCTGTCGGCCGGCTGGAATTCTGAACGGGCTAGTTTTACAAGACGCATCGCTTGTTAACCCAATCGATTTTTATTCATGTTGAAAAAACTGGTAGTTGTGTTTTGTGTGCGCCTGGATTCCGTGTCCGGACGATTTTAAGAGCTTGTAAGATCGTAAAAAACTTGCGAAATCTCATCCAACACTCCGATCGACATGCTAGCTCTCTTTGAACCATCGAACCACCGCGAGGAATTTACAATGTTATCATTTTAAAAAAATCTCGGAAGCTAAGGTATTTATGTTAGAATAATATTGGA
>NW_019392866.1:0-57500 GCF_000648675.2 Cimex lectularius | reverse complement strand
GGGGCGGGTGTGTGAGGACTGGAAAGTAAAAGTAACTTATTAGCGAGAATGGAGTGGGTTAACCCCCGCCCCGAGGTTGTTTGTATAGGGTGGTGATGTATAAACTATAAACGTATTGTAGGTCTAGTCATCAAGTGTGTATTCAGTTTTCATAGAGAAGCAGTGACGGATCGAGACTCTCAAATTACTGCAGTTGAAAAATACTCGTGAAAGACCCGGAAAAAGTACAAGCATGCAGAAGGCCGGCGACGACCAAAGCTATTTGTCTGCCACTAAACTGCCCACATCAAATATAAAAGTTTAATGTGTGTAAATAATTACTCAATCTATATAAAATTGTTTACTATTTCTAGCTTATAACACCATAATTTATTTTGGACTAAAGCAATTTGTTATTCCCGCATGATACATTATAGTTGTTTAGGTTTAATAAATAACATGACTTCTGAGGGAGGCTCCCTAAACTATATTTCACATCTTAATTTACAAGCTGATTTATCAGTTTAAATACACATTCTTACATTATTAGCGTAATAAATTTACAATGACAAATTATTTACAGAATTGTTGTTAATCGTAGTTGAAATTTTGGAACGACGGAGGATATTTTTTGTTTGTACTTCCTTTACAGCTCAATAACGGTTCGGGCCGTCGGATTGATTCCGCAAAAGGTTTAGAAAAGGCGAGAATACTAAAAACTACTTTCAAGAAAAAGCAATTGATAAGAAGCTTGCTATGGAACCCGTTTCTGATGACGGGATGCCGGAAATTTCCCAACATTCTCCTCTTTTCCTGTTAAGATCATCATCAAAAGAAAAAGGAGAGAGTTTTGTCTCTTCGACTCGGTAAAGCCTCGGCAACTAACATTTTGGACAGCCACGTCTTATATTTACCTCAGTCATGATTGAATCGGGTAGTTTTGACGATCTTCTTTCATTTCATTTACAGGCCGTTAAATTTTCAATTGATCATTTGTGAGTAATTATTTTCTGTTAAATTCTATTTGGGTTTAGGAAAAGAAACCGACACAGCATCGGTTTTATAACAACGATAACAAGACGAGAAAACATCTCTGGCATTCCTAGTAATCACAAGCTATCACTCCTTTATAGTTTGAACTTAAAGAAAATTAAAAGACAGCATGGCTTAAGGTATGGAAAATCGTTGTACAAAACCAGGTAGCTTGCCTATTAAATTCGTCTGGACAGACAATCATTCGAACCCGGAAATTGCCCATTTTAATGACTTTCCGCGGAAATAAAATCGACCGGGAATGTACGCCAATTAAAGCCCAACGCCTCGCCTCGTAATTAACAGGTGGCTTAATAATTTCAAGGAGTGGCCGAAAAATTCCGATGTCGCGGATGATCCAATGAGTGTCGACGGCCTTTGAGGGACGGCCTCCCGGCGGATCTCTGGGGGTCCGCCGGGTCCCGCTGCGTCCGCATCTTCTAGCGATAAAGCGCGCGTGGATGGACCCTCGCGGAGAAACGGCCGACCTGTAAATTACCCGTTCTCCGGACGACAAAAACCTCAACGGGCCCGGTACTGAGGTAGCCTCTCAAAACGATACAAGACAATGCTTTTAGTCACAGGCAAAAACCATAAACTTGTATCCGACGGCTCAATTAGGCACCCACTTAAATCCTTTTATTTCCAGTTTTCAACTAATTTTTACGACTTTTTTGATATCATTTTCTAGTCGGAGTGGTCAGAAAATTTATCTCCGAACCTTTTCGTTTTGTATATAGGTCAGCAATCAGTCGGACAATTGTTAATTTACTGAAAATACAAAAATTTGCTTATAGGATAATCTTACTTTAATGCTACCATAAATAACGATTTTATCAACGAATAACTACATAAATTTTTATCATTTCTTTCTTACAAATTTTGAAAATTATGATATGTGAGTCAAACAACATGTACGCTGATTAAATTCTAATCAAATTAATTTAACGATTTTTTAAACATCTTCTCGCAGCGTTGAATTTGAATTTGAACTCTTACCAAAGGATTCACTAAGTTCGAGGTCCGCTTGACCAATATTGATATTACAATTAATTAAGGTTTTTAGTTGAGATAAAAAAGTCAATGGCACGAGCGGGATCCGAACCCACGATCTTCGGCTTGATAAGCCGCTGCTCTACCACTTGAGCTATCGTGACCTCAAGTGGTAGAGCAGCGGCTTATCAAGCCGAAGATCGTGGGTTCGAATCCCGCTCGTGCCATTGACTTATATACAAGGACTTGTCTGTATAGTCTCCGCATTGGCACCTTATGGCATATGTATTGTCGTCAAGTGTTGTCACATTATTAACAGAAAAATCTAATGTTTCATTATTTTTCCATGAATTATCAGTTGATGGAACAATTTTTCATCGGTCAAAGACTGAAATACAAATTAAAGTTAAATAACAACATCAAAATGTAGATCGAGTTAAAGCTGCAAATTTTTATTGTCCATTAGGGAATCTGGTATGAACACGCAACAAACCTGTTATTTATGAGGTGATAGTCAAACCTATGTTGTCGTATGCGCCTGTAAAATAAATAAAATTTAAGTAATACAAAATAAATTTATACGCCTTACTCTGCCAGATATTTTCAAATAAAGTTACAATAAATTACAAATATGGTTTGGTTTGATTAAGAACTACATAAATAAGTAACACAATTTTTTAAACGAAAACAACCTTTACGAACACTTTATGCACGTCCATTGATAGATTCCACCATTCTTTAAACTATTTCGAAAAAAACAAACGACGATACACAGCAAATGGTCTGTGTCATACATATTGGAAAGGAAAGTTCAATGAGGACACCTATCTGAACCCTTTTGCCTAAAACGGAATTGTCAAAAGCGTAGATCAAACAATATGATCGTATCCCGGAACAGGGGCGGGCTACAAGTAAAAGCCCATCGTGCAAATTGACAGCAGAACTACAAAACCTAGGGCATTGTAGGACTAGAATGAACTGCTGACTAGACGCTGCAGACTCGGAACGGCAGAAAGAAGCCTGCGTTAATATCAGGAAGTAGAAGAAACAGCGGAACACTCTGTTGGTGCGAAGGCCAGATTCCTACTTTTGGGAGAGGATAAGCCAACGACTAAAAGATACACAGAAATAGACACAAAGATACAACAAAGCTTTGAGATATGATAAAACGTCTCAATCATAACGAAGAGCTCTATACAAAAATGGAGATTGCACCATAGACCAATCTTGTCATAAAGAGACTCCTGCTATCCTTAACCTTACATACAATACATTTTGATTATTCAACTTAACCTACTCGACAAGATCCAATTTTATGCGATAAAACCTTAAGTTAAATAAACTTAACATCATGGCAAGAGGACGATTGATTTCCAGACCTTAAGACCTCAAGACCTCAAGTTTAAGATTGCAACATAGACCAATTTTGTCATAGGTCATGGCAAAGTTAACATCATGGCAAGAGGACAATTGATTTCCAGACCTTAAGACCTCAAGACCTCAAGTTTGAGATGGCACCATAGGCCAATTTTGTCAGGTCATGGCAAAGTTAACATCATGGCAAGAGGACGATGGATTTCCAGACCTCAAGACCTCAAGTTTGAGATTGCACCATAGACCAATTTTGTCATAAAGAGACTCCTGCAATCCTTAACCTTACATACAATTCATTTTGATTATTCAACTTAACCTACTCGGTTTAGCCTAAGAAGAATAATAAGAATAGTACATTTTGATTATTCAACTTAACCTTAAGTTAAATAAAGTTAACATCATGGCAAGAGGACGATTGATTTTGTTTGCTCTATTTTATCTGTTTTGCAGAAATATTTTTGTCTGCTATTTTGTTCATTGTCTTAGAATAGTTTAAGCACATGGTATAAGTCTAAGTCTATATAGTAAAATAGTCTACAAGTTGATCTAAATTACTCACAATTACACGTTTACTGAACAATGTATCAATTCTTTAACTCTTTCAATATTTTATGAATGTAGCGTGTTTTCACAAAGTCGTTTGCCAAAATCCTATTGGATCCTACTCATCATACATCCTGATGTAGTATTTTATGGTCGTTTGTTTTTGTTTTCGTCCCGGAAGATATTGGGCGCAGGACGTGCCATATTCTTCGTCTATTTGAGTAAATTTCCCGTCACTTTTTGACATCCTTCGGAAAGATTTGTTGTTTTGATGGGCAGGTGCATCTTCTCGCATAACGTCTCGAGCGGAAAATTTTTCGAATAACCCTCCGGCTAAATATATCAGTTCAACGTTCCTCTCTCTAAAAATGTATCGAATTCCGCCTGGCAATCAATCATAGCATCGTGGCCGCGGCTTCAAATTAAAACAAAAAGTCTTCTCTTCTAATATAATCTATTTCATAACTGATCATAGGTTGGAGAAAATACGATAAGATTTGTGTGCGATGAAGACTTGTTTTTCTTCTGTAATCCAATTGCGATTTAAACAGTTCCAAGAGTAGAATAGAACAGAATAAATTTTTATTTGTACATGTGCACAACAATGTATACAATAATTTTGACATTTCATTATGGCTTCCTACTATTTACACTAATCATTTTTTTATACAAATCGGTAAGAGAAATTCCATAACAGTTTGTGGGAAAAAATTTATGTTAACAAAAAACCACAAGCAGAGGGATGAAATCTATATATAAATTAAATAAATGCATATAAAAAGTGTAGATGAGATGTGAATAAATAAATTAATTAAATAAATAATCAAATACATAAATAGGTATATAAATATTCTTATTACTATGAATTTGATAACTGTGACAAGTTTATAAGCCAGGTACAATGTGTTTTGTTTCCAATTTGCATTTGTTGGATATGCACCTATGGATCTGCAAATGGGATTTGAGGAGACTCTCATACGCCTAAAGAATTTGCAGACCGCATCGTAAATTTCCTCCTCTGCCCATTTCATGTTAGTTCGTTCGTGTAGGTCTCTCAATCGATAATATCTGGGAGAGGCAGTGGCTAGCCGCAGAAATTTATTTTGAATTACCTGTAATTTATTGAGATTTGTTTTACAGGTAAAATCCCATGCTAGGCATGCATATAGCAACATTGGTTTAATAAATACTTTATAAATTAGTAGTTTATTGTGTTGGCTCATGCCAGACACCTTTCTGAGCAATGGAAAAAATGTTAGTATAGCCGCTTTCCCGTTGCCAAGAAGATTTCTTGTGTGAGCACCAAAATTCAATTTGGTATCAAGAGTGATCCCTAGATACCTCACGGTTTTTAACCACTCAAACGTCTTCCTTCGGGTAATATATTGTGGGAAAGCAGGGGCTTATTGAATTGAATAGCACACAACTGTTTTTGGAAGAGTTAATTTTTAGCTTCCATCTAGTGCAGAACCGTCTTACTCTTTCCAGCTCCTTATTAATGTTTTTTACGTTCGCACTAATCCTCCAGGATGAACTGTAAAGCGCGATGTCGTCGGAGTACAAAAACAGCTGGCAGGATTTGAGCGTAGGCAAAGCATTTAAAAAGATGCAAAAAAGTGTAGGTCCCAGAATTGAACCCTGAGGCACACCTGCTTTGATGGCAAAAGGGGAGGAGAGAGTATTATGAAGGGCTACTCGAAAATACCTCAAGTGAAGGTAACTGTGTACGACCTTGATAATGTCATAAGAGTATTATAACCAATACCTCATTTTTCCGTATAATCTAAATTTGAGACGATTTGCATAATAAGAACAAGCTGTCAAAATGGAATCGTCTATTTGAATGAATTGAACTTTTCTTCAACGCCATTTACCGCCTCATTGGCATTCATCGGCTACAAGAACGTTTTGATAGCTTTTCGGACACCAGGGCGTCAGCGGTAGCATAGGACGTCATTAATTGTAAAACTATCCTTTTTATTCAAGTTATTTACGAACGTAAACAAGGTACATGTAAAACTAGCGATACAAAGAACTTTCGCTTTGTTATTTTATCTTTACATCGTAATATATCAAGATCTGCCCAAAAATTAATCAATAAACCACAGTCAATAACTTTCTTTTATGCGATTCCATTACTGTTTTAACCTTTTTACTTCTATTAATGAAATATCCTCTACTTGAATTTATTTACTGTTAGTAATAATTCACTTGTTTATTTGCTTGCTTACTTTTCTATTCTTTCTTTTTTTTAGCAGTTCTACTGAGATCTTCGGTAAACGTTGGCCAAGTGAAACTAAAAGGGGTGACGACCTGCATGTACCTCTGCATGAACGTCTGTGGATTGCCTTATGCATCGGTAAGCGATCTTAAGTTTTTTTTATTGAAAAAGGTTTTCTAGCGTTTTTACAATTACCCAGAATCACATCATCTGGAGTTGATGGCACTCTAGGGTTAAACGTAGGTCTTATCTGTCCTTATCATCTGAGTACTCTATACACCTAGGTCATTTAAGTCTCCAAACGCATTGAAGTTTTAAAACATAATATTCACAATCTAGGATGATGGAGCACAAGATATCAATGAATGACCCATCATAAGATATTGAACTAATCAAAGTCCAGCTGTTGGCACTCACGCAATGCTTTCATAGTGATAAAAGTAATTTAAGTAAAAATTTTGAAAAAATCAATGGAAGATCATATCATAACTTGAAAAATCTCCTTACAGTACCTTATCATAGTTGATGGCGTTCCTACTCGCTCTCTATAAGGAGCCAAACCCGGTTGGGTTCTATTGAGCAACGTTTCCCTAAGGCGAGTAAACAGGCTGAAACATTTAACCTTTATTTCCTTTCATTCGTAGACAGTTATTCTTTGAACACTCCTCATCCTATGAACAAATTATATGACATATCTAAGTAAAGATGTACTCCGTCGAGAGTGACACGACACGCAAGAATGGCACAATTACACAGAAGACAAACACTTTGAGCACTGAAGATGATCTCAATAAAAATCGAAACGTCGGCACGAAAAAGAAAATGTTTTTCTGAAACCTACATCACACCAGACCGCATCTCACGATTTCTAAATAAATATCGATTAACGGTCACTAATCACCACACATAGTTATATATCTTTGAACATATGAGTATTTGATATGCCATCACCATCCCATAACCAAACTATACAACCAATATAAGTAAAGGATTGATGGGGGATACTTAATATTACGTTGACGGACAACTCAATTTATACTTTCAAAACTAGAAAATTATTCTCAAGCACGGTTCTCAAGTCTACTTGTAAAACGTTTTCGGTACGTTCAATCCATACTTTCATGATGAAATGTCAATGGATCAAATCAAAACTAGAACAGTCTATTAAGAATTCGGTTTTCATGTATGTTGCCATCCTGCTTGCTTTCTACAAGGAGCCAAGGTCAACATCGGGCGAGGTAAACTGTCGTCTATGATCTATAAACAAACTATATAACCAATATAAGTAAAAATTCATAAGACACTTGATATTTCTTAGTCTGCACACAGAGATTATAAATGCTACATTTTCTTAGGGTCTAGGCGATGATGTACTTGTCGTTTGACTATCATACAGTTATATATTTGGGCCTATATATCCTTGCTATTTTGGTCTATGAGACACGTTTTGGTTTCTTACTTTCCTACAAGACTCAACAATGTCGATGGTAAATGACCATGTTAAATGACAATGAGGAATCGTAGGGCAACATGTAATGCACTAAAACTTTCGTCTGTTGTGTTTGAGCTATTTTTTCCTTGCCTTGAGTTGCGGTTTCCTCTCCTCCCTTAGATCTCAAAGCTCTATTGTACAGGTCTAAAAATTTCAAAAACTATGCCGGAATTTAAACCCGAGACCGCTAGTGTGGCAAATGTGAGAGTCGTACGGATCCATTCGGTCACTGCGGTTCTTCCAAGCAGCTATATTTTTAATTTTATGAATACATTTTATTATGCAAGAGAGGAGGAGTAACACATTAGGTACCCACAACAACCCTAATCACTTTTCTCACTAGGGATGGCATCGTGTGGCCATTGGTTCTTCAGGCGTCTATGCGGATCATCGGGATTGGATAGAAGGTTTTTGAGTAGGTGGTGGGTGAGTGGACAGGATCGTGGAGGTCTGTACCGACTTCTTGCGGTTTCGAGGATTTAAAGGTCCGTTTGCTTAGTAAGGTTGAATGCGAAGTAGGGAGCATATTCGAACGATATGTTTAGATAGGTTGAAGTAGTATTGTGTACTTGAGACGGTTTTTTGTAGTGAGAGTTTCGAGTTGTTTATTGACTTGGCAAATTGTCATATGTCAATATCACTTCTTATTATTACGATGTGCTAATATATGCTTATTTCTTCCGATCACAATACTGACACTGTGGCCAGCACTTTACCTGGAGGACACAGGCTAAAAGAAATCGATCTGCTGTCATGTTGTCTTTTAAATAGTTTGTATCGCCTGTTCAATTCTATCCTTTTTCGACGACTGTGCCAAGTAAGATCTAGTAAGTAAATCTAGGTTTCTTAATATTGGAGATGTTTTTTTTTTTTTACTTCACACACTATCCCTCATTTACATTTATTTAACTGAAATGTGGTGTTCTTAAAAACAGATCATTGTGAGGGGCTTTACAATGTGGTTCATGAAAGAAGAGGCCACTTAAATATTTAGAATCAAGTAAACAAATTATGTAGAAATAAAACCATATATAATCATTAATTAGTGTCAGTCATTTTTGAAGAAATATTTCATTATATCAAATGGAATGTTTCTGAATGCCTTTTGACCCTCATAAAAGAAAGAATTGCTTCATTTCAAGTAGAGTTGATTGCCTACAAAGTGTGTTGGGGGCAATTTGGAAGATTCACGTTAGTTTCACCTCGTTGATTTCAAAGGAACCGGACGACACTGATATCTTGTTTATGTCTGGTCACGAATATGGCTAATTATCTATCATCTTTTGAGCAATTTGAACCGTAAAATTGCCGTGATCCCAGTGTAAATGAAACTAACGGAACTGGTTCAACCGAAGGCGAAATTTATTGGCGCATCTCTGGATTAGCTGGATTTCCAGGGATCGGTAAGCGAACCTCTTACCGTACAACGCAAATGAGAAAAACGTATTTTCTGCCATGGGGTTGTCGAAGATAACGCGGTTATACAATTGTTGTCAAAATATATACATACAAATTATGCTAACCAGAGAACCAATGCAAGAATTATAATCCTTTTTAAGCAACATTATTAATGTCTTTTTGTATATTTTTAGCTCAACCTGCCTCAATTTCTGTTAGCTTGCCAATTATATGGAAATAAAGGTACTGCCTTGTATTTTTATCCTTCAGATCCCCATTGAGACTGCAGCTGTGTTAATTAATATTAATTATTAATACTATTAAAATTAATTAATAATAATTGCAATTAATTAAATGTTAATTAATACTCTACACAAAAATCATAACAAACTTTGACATTTAAAACTAATCTATTTGCACTTATTGTTATTAATGGAGCTTTTCAATTTGTAGAATAAAAATTTTCCAAGTTTCCTGTTGCATTTTTGTTTAACTTAAATTGACGAGATTTAAATTTGTTGGAATTGTTTGAACACACTTAGAAAATATAATTGAGCCAGTAAAACGAGGCAAAATCTTGCGTGGACAACATAACTTATGTTTTTGACTATTCGATATATGATTTTTACAAACGGGATTAATATTTTAACAAACTAAGAAACTAGACAATTTGGTTTATAAGAAAAATCTGTTTTGAATCGAGATTGTAAACAATGATCAAAAAACCTGCAAAAACGATTCTTTCCAAATTGTTTGTTGCTTGGTCAGATACTTCTTGATAGATCGTCAATAAAAATTAGATTAAAAGATTAGATTATTTAAAAATTAGATTATATTTATCCCCTTAACCTATGTATGGTATTTTTAAAGTCAGAGTGAGTGGAATTTTTTACTACAATGTTTTTGCTAACCGTCTCAATTTTCGCTTCGCTTATATCTTTAAGAAGGTCAAATGACATCAATTCGGGATTAAATATAATATAAGGCTAGCGAGAAGTGATTTTATTAGGATATTAATTAAATTATGTATATTTACGACTGAAATTTATTGCTCTTCTGGATGGAACGTAAGGAGGAAACAGGTCAAGAATCAGACAGTATTTGTCTATAAATTTGACTTTTTTGCTTTTTATTGTACTGTCTTTTTTTAATTTAGAAAAAAAATCGTAAAATACAGGGATAAACGTCTTCATTTGTTGAAGATCTAATATTTTCTCCTCAAGAAACAAATCCGAAGATTCGGTTACTTTGTTATATTTCTGGATAAAATATATTCAATCCGGTTATCAACAGGTGTTTGTAGGTGAACTATGTGACATTATAGATTTTAAACTGAGCTCGGGTACAAAAAACACGTTTCTGTAATATAGCCGTTATAAAAGGAGAAGTGTAGTGAATTTCAAGTGGCGAGGCGAGTTTCATCGGCTTGTTGTGTATTCTGTATACAAGGTATAATTTATTCCTTTTATTTCACCGATATTTTTTTAGATTTGCCTGGGCGCGGCAATTTGAGATTTTTATCTTTGCCGAAACTCCTGTCATGTCATGTTTTCGTCTGTCTAATGTAAGTAGGCTATTCGTTTGCATGAGGGCGGCCCGGGAAAACTCGGCTCTGACTTTTACAGTCGAACAATTCTTTATAGTTTATTGCACCTTAAAAACAAATAGGCCTAAATCAAAATGTTTTGGGACGGCCCGAGCCGGGAATAATCGAGGTGGCGTTAATCTAGCCGGCTAAGTGGCCTCGCCCTCGCCGCGATGGGGGACCTGTCAAATAAAACAGTCGTACGGCCCCTCACAAAAAAAAGCACCACTGCCCTTTATCTAATTTGTCCGCAGGGATGTCCTCATCTGCCCTCTGATCCTTATCGTAAAAACTGCCGCGAATAAACACCAAGATTTATGGCCTCTCTATACGAGCGAAAGGGCGTGATTTTATGGAGCGGAAGGGTGTTTTACTGCAAAGGCCTGTTCACCGGCGACCTTCCTGGTAAAACGGCACAACACATACAGAATTATTCATTAGACAGCAGTAATAAATATGATTAATTCACAAACTCTCGCACACGCTAATACAATGAAGTGCATTTCATAAATAAACAAAATTATATTTTATGCTTTGGTCGTTCATCTTTTTAGAACTCCAGGCCTCTCTGTTTTGGTTTGTTTACTTTTACATTTTTACTTCTGAATATGTTTGTTCTACAGAACTAGATAATATATTCAATTGAATTGAATAGGCTGACTAAAAGTGGTTGGCCTGTGTATTCTTTCGTTGCTCGTGTCCTTTTTTATGTTTCTACAGAACAAGATTTTTATTTGTTTGGGTTATAGCCGGCTAACTTCTTAATCATTAGCCTTTCCTTTCAAAGCTTTTCTTGTCTTTCTCGCTTCTTTATCAATTCTACTAATTTCTCTTTTGTTTTTCCAGCCAAGTTATGACCAGGCCAAATAGTACATTAAACGACTACTCTCTCTTTTCTTTATCGAATTATTAGACTCTCTGTACCTAATGGCATAGTCAATTCTCCATAAATTAGCACCAATAAGAACAAACAAACTGAACATAAAACATTAAAAAGCAGGTTAGCGTTTACAATACCGCACAGTAGTCGCCATTCCTCCCCTCTGTTGGGATATTCCCTACAATTCACGCTAATAAATTACATTCACATCTCAGTTCGTGCAAACTCAGTATACTCGATAGTTCTCGTGGTAAATGTGGCTCAGCTCCTACATTCAAAAATAGATGCGATCCATTAAATAACACATGTCATACATAAATGTACAAAAATCTATGTGTAGTTCAAAATATTTATGGTCCTGAGATATTGTAACCGATCTCTTCTGGTGACTGCTCCAAGGTTGCGCATAGGTTATTTGCTATGTTGTATTTAAAACTAGATATATACAGATAGGATGACCAAAATGTGGGAAAAACGACCAAACTACACATACGTTTATCCGTAAATATCAAGAGGAAATTTCACAAATTTTATTTTATTACGCAACTTTCAGATATAGCTAGATCGGTTATGAATCGTATTAGTACTAATTGTATTTATAGATTGATATATATTTGTAATAGTCTCAAACGCAAAAGATTCATCTTAATCAGGCTCAGAATTAGTCCTACGCGGTTGACTCACGGCCACTTACTTTTGGGCCAAAGACCGCGTATGTGTCCGAAATGCAGAGAAAGGTTGCGCGATGTGTCCCACTTTATTAAATGGTAGGTATCATTCTTGATTAAACATAGAGAGTATGAATATATATATGAGATATGAGAATTATGCTCGAGTTTTGGCAAAGGACTTTTGGGTACTTTAAACCGATTTTTGGAGAGAACTGATGTATTTTTGTACAGATTTATACAGTTTTTTATTGCAGGTAATTGTATTACTGAAATACATACATCAAGATTGTGAAACATGCTTTATGCGCTAACTGTTTAGTGAGAATGTATTTATAAGCGTGACCGTGTGTAGTGCCAGAGCTTCGATGGTGGAATATCAACCCTCAATTAGATTGATTAGATAAGTACATTACATAAATAGTCGGAATTACATGAAAACGAATCTATTTTATTGTAATTCAGAAATAGTGAGATGCGGTCTGGTGTGATGTAGGTTTCAGAAAAACATTTTCTTTATCGTGCCAACGTTTCGATCTTTATTGAGATCATCTTCAGGGCCTGGGATTTTNCCTGAAGATGATCTCAATAAAGATCGAAACGTTGGCACGATAAAGAAAATGTTTTTCTGAAACCTACATCACACCAGACCGCATCTCACGATTTCTGAATAACTATCGATTAACGGTTACTAATCACCACACACCTATTTTATTGTATTAAAAATAATTTAAAGATTATATAAAGTTTTTTGAAAGTAAATCTGTAACTAGATCAATAAAAATTGACATACATATCCGTGACATATAATACTTCAGTTAATTTCAACTCCCGTGACATTTATTTCCGTTAGTTTCAACGAAGAAAGATCCGTAAACTTGACTTTCATCCACTAATGACATTTTGGTTGACCGCGTGAAATTGTTATTTCCAACAGAGGAGCAATCACGAATCGATAAATCAAACGATATTCATCACTCCCAACGTCTCATTACGGTGTCAAAGTAAGTCGGGCAGTAAGATGATCTATTTCACTTTGTTTGATTGATCTAAGAAAGATAAAACATTTTTTATCTCTTCGGATTATGAACTGTGGGTTAATAACAAATAAACACCAAGAATTTGGTTGGTTCTCTCACGCTCTCTCGTTCTCATGCTCTCTCTTTCTCTCTCTCCTTCTCACACTCTCTCTCTCTCTCTCTCTCCCTCCTTCTCACACAAACTCACTCTCTTTCTCTCTCTCTCTCCCTCTCTCCCTCTCCTTCTCCCTCACCATCTCTCACTCATTCACCCACTCACCATCAACCATCTTCTCTGATTTCTTTTTCTTTTCTCTTTCTTTTTATAGCCACATCTATATATACATTTATACACATATTTGTTCTATGTATCTGTCGCTGCGTGTGAACTGTCAGTCACATTTATCTATATCTCTTTCTTTTTCTATTTGTTGGTCTTTGTCTTTATATATCTTTTTATTAACTCTGTTGTTTTTTTCTTTTTTTAAATATTTGCCCATCTCTTGGTGCAAATAAGCTGTCAGTATCTTTTTTAACCAATCTTCCTATATATTTCGATGGGCAAGCTTTGTACCCTGGCAGGAGACTTACTTTATTGTATGTTTTAGTAGGAGCGTAAGATTTTATAAATAGGCATGTTTTAATGGATGACATAAAAATGGTCATCATGAGTTTAATTTTGACCCTCCATTTATCTTTTTTGGGTTTATTGACTTGATAATATTTTTATACTAGCGTTTTAAGTCATAGAAATTTTCTCTTTTTACTGTTTGCTTCTCTGAACGTTAAGTAAATTTGTTTAAACGTTAAATGTGATTAATATATAACAACACAACAAGGTAAAAAGCTTAAAAATGTAAATGTAGAAAAAAAAAGGCTACTGCTAAGAATTTTTCCCGTGTACGATTAGGTTAAACGAGAACATAAATGTACAATCACTGTTGATCAGAAAATATAGTCACAAATTTAATATTTTCAACATGCATAATGAAATATTGGAGGTGTTTTGTTTACAAATTTCCGTGAGGAAGAATTGCCACACAAAAAATTTAGGTTATCCCAAAAAAGAATTGAAACTGATGAATACGCTCGGGTAGCGTTTAAATATTCAATAAGCGTCTAATTAGGGCAAAGAAGTGAAAATTCTTCACGTTATAATTGCGGTTCGACAATTTAAGCGATTTTGAGGAAATTGGATCACGCGATTTTTTAAAAGACGCCGACAGAAACCCCCGTTGGCGATATTTCGCTTTTTAAGAATCGCAATCCGACTGGATTTTCGTTTCACAGTTAAAAAAGCGAAAAATGCACCAATTATTTCACATAGAAGCCAGGCTGGCCGTTCAGATTTTCAGGATGCCTATTACTGTTTCCGCATAGCATATTTTAAACACAGGGGGAGGGACTTTTTTTTAATATTTCTAATCTTTGGTACTTGTGTAAGTCTAATTAGGAGAGTTTTTACAGTTGGGAAGAAGGATTTTTCCAAAATGGCGTCACTACATTAACATGCATCTATCTGTAATCCAAATTTTTTAAGTACTAACTTAAATTATCTTTTCTCGAGAGGACCCAGTTATCAAATCTTTCAACGGAAGATGTTTTCCAAAGTTCTGTGCTTTAAATTCCAGTCTTTAATGATTTAAAACTGACTTGTTGCACACGCTCATTTGTCAAATCAACATAATACAGTTTTTGTAATATTGATTGCGCCAGATGGAAAATTTGATTGAAATATTTTCTTCTATTGTTTTTGAGTTATTCAAACGTGTTTTGGCATTGCGGCGTCTTCAGTGAGGAACTACCCATCATAAACCCTAACCTGCACTTATTATAATCCAAATATTTAAAAAAGTTTTTTTATTATTTTATAGATCCGGACGATTTATAGATAGGACCGGAACGGATTAAATTGGGAGAAAGCACAATCCGACCTTACGGGATGTACACAAAAGTTAAGGAGATATTAGAGCTTTCTTTTTAAAATTGGTATTTTTTAAAATGCTAGAATTACTACTGCAAACCAACCAATAGTTGTCCAAATCAATATTATTCAGTTTTTGTTTTTGTTTTTTAAATTGAATCTTACAATTCGAAAGTTCCACTCTTTCTTCAATCTGTAGAAATTTAATTCATTAACATTATTGTAAACTACAGACAATGAGGTGTAATTTGTACAATGCGCATACGAAATGAAACCATTTAGGTAATTATTGAAGTATTGTATGACACACAGAAATAATAACATACTTTCGTAAATAAATTAAATTCCTGCTCTGTGAAAATAATGGGGTCAGAGGGATTATGAACAAAAAAGTCTAAACAGGAAACTTCTTATGTCTCGGTGTATATGGAATAGAGAACGGTACTAAGGATGCCCCCTTACGGAACATCTTCTTCAGCATAGTTCATGGAGGAGGAGGATGTTTCAATTCGTTCGTAAAATACCTACCTGCCAGATTAAATGACTTATTTTATTATTATTGCAGCCTGGAACCTCCTGATCGTTTTGCTACTTGCATATCTGCTGGTTCTGAATTTTTTCATTTTTGTTTCATTTTTTCATTTAGTCCTAAGGGGGAAACCAATAACTTAGAATTCAAAACCACCACTGAAGATGGCGGATGCCGAAATCCTCTGACAGATTATCATTTTATTCTTTTTTAAAAAGATAGTTCTTATTCACAGTTAGTCGTTTTCAACGATCCCGATTTCGAGCTTATAGCCCATCATCGGGTTGAAGGAGTTTACAACCACGTCTCTCGGCATGAATTGTAAACGAACCACGTCAAGAGACGTTGATGAGCTATAAGCTCGAAATCCGGATCGTTCAAAACAACTAACTGTGCGTAGGAACTATATTTTTAAAAAGATTGAACAACACACTCACTCCACAATTTAATATTTCTATATCATTTTATTGTTTCACTACCGTCAACACTACTCACTACAGTTAAAATAGCTTTTCAGAGTTGCAAGTAAATTGTAATTAATCGCTGTTGTTTTTCATAGTAGTAAGTCACAGGCAAAGTTGAGGCTGGGTGTTGGCCTGCGAGTCGGTGAACTCATGCTGAACCGGCATTGGGTCACGTATTGGGTCCTTCTTTCCCGTATTTCTGAGCCCTTAAAAGGACATGAGGATCTTTGACATACGTACCTAGCCTTTCAGAACCTTGCTAACCATCCCTAAACTTATTGGGTCCACTGGGGTCATAATGTCGTTTAACATTGAGGTTCTTTAGCGTGCGCACCTGCCACATAGGCCTTCTCACACGTTTAGAATCTCAAGTTAGTAGCGACTCACCTCCGCGCACGGAATATCTGCTTATTCCGTGCGGTTCGGTGTAGTAGTACAAACTAATCGACAGACATACTGACTTCTCCCGCTTGCAATTTCCGAGGGGGGTGGGTTAACATCGTGCACTCAACCGCTCGTAAATGGATACCCAAAACACCCATTTTGGGTGGACATCCACCAAGTCTCCCATGCACTCCCTAGATAGAGAAGACAACTCTATCTCCCTGTATGTAGGGGCTCCGCTAGCGTCGAAACCTCCGGATGCAAATAAGGCAAAGTTTAAAAAATATATAATACTCTAATATCAATAAAAATCCTTTAAAGTCTCAATTTATTGGCCATCAAATGACCGTTCAGCATGTTTTTTTGTTGAGGTTTAATATTAACCGTAATTATCAATAATATAAAGATGACAATAAATAACATACTTGTATACTGACATTAATTAATATATAAATAAATGTTATGAGTAAACGAATATGTGGGCAGTCTGATTTTACGATTAGGTTTTAAATAGAACGATAAAATGTGTTCTCCTTTTTCTCTTTCGACTCGGAAAGGTTGAGGTATTAATAAGGTCTGCAGTCCTTCTTCTTTCACATTAAAAAATGCACGCACCGGCTTTGGGCATAAACATAATCCGGTCGTTAAAAGGATTATAATTTTAAATTTTCACAGGCCTCGTTCGAAATCGTATCTTCTTCTGTATTAAAAATAAATAGATCTAAGTGTACTTTTAGAAGCGGCCCGTGTCGATCTGCCGAGGGCGCGGCGTTGATTGCTGTCGACGTCTGAAATGGGTCGTTTGTTCTCGACGTGGCTCAGCGCAAGGCTAAGATTGTTTTGGCAACGCCCCATCCAGACGGCGAAAGTAACAAATCTTAATTGCATGATGTATATATACAAAGACAACGACCCTTGGGGCTCGACGGACAGTTATCCATAACCATTAGAAGATGTATAACTCTCATAACTATACATTTAGTGCCGCACCAAACGCAAAATTGCTAGAGATTGCAGACTACTGCTAAAATAAAAACTCTGGAAGTGTATTAACTGCGCCATTGTTTTTGAGAGTATCGTTAGTATAAATAGTGAGAATCCGTGGTCTACTTATAACTAATATCTACTTGAAAAAAATTACAAGCTATTTCAATTAATTAAGATGTTTAGTTGAGATAAAAAAGTCAGCGTCACGAGCGATTCGAACCCACGACCTTCGGCTAGATACGCCGCTGCTCTACCACTTGAGCTATCGTGACCTCGCTTCACTCGGACACTAACTTTCCATCTCAACCCCACCTATTGAATTTTCCCTCCTTTTTGCCATTTTTCAACTTTTTTATTGATTAGTGAATTACAAGTTATATTGACCTAGCCTATCCTGTTATCCTAGTTATCCTAATACCTAGCGTTATTTTCGTAGATTGGTTCAATATAACAAGGACAATTTAGAAAAAAATGTTATGGCTCTCTGTCCTTCCTTTTCATGCTTTTCAATGGTATTATATACAGGTTGTCCTTTTTCGATAGCCAGGCTGAATTTCTCTTGAACCAATTACGTTATCAAAAAACGTGTTTTAATATTTTTTTAGTCTAGTTTCAAATTTTTACCTTTTATTGTAGGCCCAGTTCAGCTTCAAAATTTCAAATACGACCTGTACATTTTAGATAGCCAGGCTGAATTTCTCTTGAGCCAATTACGTTATCAAAAAACGTGTTTTAATATTTTTTAGTCTAGTTTATACCTTTTATTGTAGGCACAGTTCAACTTCAAAATTTCAAATACGATCCTATACATCCTGACACATCATTTTACAGGAATTTTTACGCTGAAAACAATTGTGCAATAGAATTTTAAATTGGTCAAAAAATTATGGCAAAAAGTTTGAAAAAACGCATTTCGTCGCAATCGTTGTTAATTTCATTAATTTCCATCTTCACTAAAGTATACATTAATTGCCTATATTGTTTACATTCTGTCATTGGGTCCCAAAGGATTTGTCTAATGTTTTGGACCGTGTTGTTTTCACAAGCATAATTTGGTGACGGAATCTTGCCTATCCTGTAGAAGAAGCCTCTGAATGGACCTGTCCAGTCAGAATGGTGGTCATGTTGGGTTTTTGGATTTATTGTTGGCTGTTGGATGTTGGCTTTATTTTTTTGATCTTCCGTGAGTAATTTCTTTTCTCTCACCTACTTCAGTTGTTCGAAAGCGCCATTTTTCTTTTTCCAGGCTATGAAGGCTATAATGAACGGTTGGTTTATTTGTCAGTATAAGTAAGAAAATTATGAATGAAATTTACTGATTATTGAGTTATATAAGCTCAGCCCGGGTACTATCAGATTCTAAATCGAAACATACATTATCTTCAATTTCATGCCATCACTCAGAGAGTAGAGTATATAAAATTCCTCCATCAACCTTTTCACCTATTTAAATTCACTAGTTTACGTGGTCCGCTTGACCAATTAATATATTTCCGTTAATTAAGGTTTTTAGTTGAGATTAAAAAAAACCGAAGATCGTGGGTTCGAATCCCGCTCGTGACATTGACTTTTTTATCTCAACAAAAAACCATAATTAGTTGGTATTACTGTTAGTGCTGTGATTAAAAAAACCTTTTGTGATCACATTTTTAATATGTACGATGGGAAGATACGAAGATAGGAAGTTAGTGTCCGAGAGGATCGAAGTGACGATAGCTCAAGTGGTAGAGTAGCGGCGTATCTAGCCGAAGGTCGCAGGTTCGAATCCCGCTCGTGCCATTAGCTTTTTTTCATCTCAACTAAAAACCTTAATTAATTGTAATGTTTTATATAATGATTGACATGTTAAAGAAGCCATTTGTAACTTTACAAATTTGAAAATCAATGCATGCTCTTTATTGGTTAATTCGAACCGTTTAGTAATCTAACGTTTTCCTCGGGCAGCTTAATTATCTTGTCCGAAGCATAAATTATTATACATAGGGGCGCGAGGGACGTGTCATGAAATGAAAGAAGAGATGAAAATCCAATCAAGAAATATGCAATCGATCAATGAATGAGATATAGAATTAAACGAGTCTATTTGGTCTTTTTTGAGAGCTCATTATAAAAACCTTGCTCATACGGTATTTTAATCCACTTGACGGGACGATTTTATCAAATATTGTAATTTTCAAACAGTCTGGACAAACAGGCTTGGTCGAACAAGATGTAATGCTAAAGGATTCATGTCCGCAAAGATCGATAAGTCTATATTGGCCATCTCTGGTTGGTACAAAATTGCTGACAAATTGCACAACTATAAAACCGTTCAGGAGATCTACCGATAAGTAAACCGTACTTCATTTTTTTATTCAGAATGTGTGCAAGTAGATCACGTTATAAATTTATCAACAAGTTGAAAAATAGCAGGATTAAAACGAGTATGAATTGACAAAAATAGTTAACTGTAAGTTCCTATGGTATATTTGTCTCTTCATGTTCTTCTTAGACCCGTAACTTAGTGAAGTTTGTGAACAATCCCAAAAATCGAGTAACAGACGTGTAAAAAGCAATTTTTTACTTTTCGAAATGTTTACACTCCTTTTGCTGAGGAGAAGCATAAATTTCGGTTCAATTGGAATATTCTTAGCTTAGAATTGAAATAAGAAACTCAGTTGGATGTTCAGTTGTTCATATTTTTTTCTTTTTTATTTAATTTATTTGTTAAATAAATTGTAATAAATAAATATTTTTAATTGATGCCAATTTTGTCATTTATGTTATTTACATGAAAAGTTGCCCGGTGACAACACTCAACCATTAGTAACTCACTGAGAAAGTCTCTGGGCAAAGAAAAAAGAAGAAAAAATAAATCAAAATATTTTGGAGTCCACTTTCTAAAATCATTAAATTTTAAATTTAAATTGAAAAGTCAAATACAATAAAGGAAGACAACTTCCACATCATTTAATTCAAAGGTCAAATATTTTCATATCAGCCTTTTTATGTCCATTTGTGTCAGCATAAAACAGTCAAATTTGATCATATAATTATCCGTTAATTTATTTTCGTAAAATGAGTAAAAACGCAAGATATGCTTATATCTTTCATTTTTTTTATTGGGTTTGTCTGTCGGCCAATTTTTTTATTTTTATGTCACTAACACTTTCTCTGCTCTCTCTCTCTCTCTGTGCTCTCTCTCTCTCTCTCTCTCTCTCTCTCTCTCTCTCTCTCTCTCTCTCCTTCTGTCTCTCTCAACTCTCTCAACCGCGCGCACGCACACACGCCCAAACACATTGGAAACATTTGGTGAAGTAGTGAGGAGCGGTCCGGTATAAATTGTTTTAGAAAAACTCGTTTTTCCGCCATTTCGACTTTTATTCGAGTCATATTCAGGGCATAAAATGTGGTGTCACATTTGTTTCGTGTTTTTCTAAAATACTTTATTCTGGACCGCCCCTCGCAACAAATTATTGAACGACCGGTCACTAAAAAACACGCATTTGACATATTATTGAGTCTTTTCAGTTATTACTGGACTACGGGATATTCTCACACGTTCGTCTATTCTTGTAGCGTTTCACGTATGAAATTAACCTTTCTTACGAAACTTGTCCATATACCTTTAAGTCGGATTATTATTCTCTTTCCGCTTTTAAAATTGGCCCTATTCGTTGATTAAGCTGCCCGAGATCGTTTTTTGGTGTTTTTAACTTCAATTATTTATAAACCCGGTGTTATCCACGTGTTTTTTTATTGAGTCAATTTTTCTTAAAACACGAAAAGGGGTCCCAATAAAACCAGGCGTGTGGGCAAACGCTTTCTCAAACTGTACAACCTAGCAATAAAACAGACGTTCCTTTAAAAAAAAATGATCAACGCTGAATTATTATTTAACGTTTTTACTAGTGGGGTGACGGTACAATGTTTTATCGTTAAATGAGGTAATATTTTAACCGTTAGTAACTTACTACTAGTTTTTATTTCCACAGACTGACGCTGGAGTGTTGCGTGCGTAGTATCTCTTCGCCCCGTGTCTTCCATTTGCCTGAAAAAGAATTTTCCTTTTTTTTCTTTTTTCTTTCCTTTTCTAACGGGGACGCTCATAAAATTTATCCCTGACTCAATGTAACACTCTCGGAAATTAAACCGTATCGGACAGTAAAAAAAGTATTTGAAACACAAATTGAATCAACATTAGGTCCGTTTTTGGCTTTGTTCCTTAACTTTATGGAATTAATCGTTTGTCAAGAAAATAGGAGAGATTTGTTTCATTACACACTGGCGTTCATTTTGGTCCATTTGTAATAAAATTACTAAACAAGACTTAATCAACAACACCATCTGAAATGGTACAGAATAAGTCAACAAGTAGACAAAAAATCGCTCTTTTAATGGTGTTATAATATGAGTAAAATATGTTTATAGACCTCTACGTTGTTTTTTCTCTAATTTACTCCACTCCCTGTAAGTATCTGTTTATCGTTCTGCATCTATTCATGAAAGTAAAACACTCATTAAGTATTTTTAAAGTAATTCATAGTTCATACAATGCATAAAATAATTAATTGAAATCATTAATATGATCAATTAGGACCGCTAAACATATATTGATTAATGTAATAATTTCTAATATAACATCTTTAGTACAAAAACGTAATTAAACACCTGATCAAGTGGTAAAAATATTTAATTCTTCCTGTTATTTTCGAAAGAGAAGTAGAGGTAAAACATAAAGTATGGTATATGCAGAAGATATAAAAAGAGATAAAAGTGTAAACAAAAATATTGATGAGATGCAGATACACAGAGGCCTACAAACAAAAAGTTCAAGATAGTTAAACAAAAGAAATAGACAGTAGAGTAAGAAATAAATATAGATTAAAAAATGCGTAGAAAGAAAAATTAGGAGAGAAGAGAGTGAGTGAAAGACCTTTTTAGCATTTACATTAGATATTCATTGAAAATACTGTATATTTTACATATTTGCACCATTATTTAAATATTTTTATTATATTAGAAATCTTTTNTTAGGTTTAACATAAACCATTATAAATAATTTTATTATATTATGTTATATTTTTCTATAACTGAGAAAAAAATTGAAAGATAATGAGATGTAGGCCTTTTCCCAAATTGTTAGACCATTGAATGTTTGTCTGCTAGTGTTTGAATGAGAGTTGTGCGTGCAAGATTTCTTTCTTTTTTCAGGAATTTTTGAGGCTGCCGGAGCGAAAAAGTGAATAGATGAAAATACAAATTGCGGGGTAATAAACTGCAATGCATACTAAAATCGCAATTTAAATAAGAAAGATAGCTCCCTAAAAAAAATTCGAACTATTGTTATGTAGCGTTAGTTTATTTATCATATTTGAATGGACGAATAAAAGGATGACGGGGGCGTCGGTGGCCGCAACGGTTTAGGCGTTGACACGGCGCTCGTCTCTGTAAGGTAAAGGTCCCGGGTTCGAATCCAGCGGCCCTGCTTTCGAACCCGACATACTTACAAATGGTTGTTGTTTCAAAAACACCGGCACCCCGAGGGTTTGTTTATATGACCTCTGCTGTTGTGAACCCTCGTAAAAAAAATAAAAATATTATTGGCCATACAAGCCAATGGGCAATGTTTAAATTATGGAACAAAAATTCGAAATTCTAATTTTTAAAAAAAGAACAAATTTTATATGTTAAAATGGAATTTTTGCATTTGGCCTTCCAAATTAAGAATATTAAAATGGTAAATTAAAGCTTTGGATGGCAATAGGATAGAATAGTTTATGAATGAATGTTTTGAGTCCGAGCTTTGTAGAACTCAGAAGGGATATAGCTAACCTAAGATAGAAGGTTTGGATGTTAGGGCGTGAAATGAACTTAGCCGTTAAAACGCCCTTAAAAATTAATAATAATAATAATTATAACAAAGAAAGTTTACTCAAGTTAGAAAAAAATTTATTTCATAGTACTTGGTTTTAAAACTGTTCTTTGTTACCTGGAATTTCAAAGTTACACCTAGTACGAACAAAGTGTTGGAATATATTGTAGCTAAAACTTTTCAAATGGGATTCCTAACTTTTATTTTAGTTGTTTATCTAAGTCCTGCTCGACCTGAAAACATTGTTTTCGTTCACCAACATTTCGGATGTAAGTGTACAATTAAAAAAGGGGTGCCGCGAGGAAATAACGCACGGCTATACGCAGAACGCCCGTCCTACCACAAACTGGTGTCCCCGCGAATCTTTTGATCCACGGCGAACAGGCCGTTTCAACGGGATTGGCCACCCGCCAATAATCCCACAAATTAAACTGTTAGGGACGACAAATTAGGAAGTTGCTGTTAAAGGCTATTGCACCGGAATGCATCCTCACTCAACGTGTTCACTCTTGAGCCTCGTCCGCATCAGTTTAATTCAACTAAACCAACATCCGCTTGAAAATTACTTAAGGGATATTCAAATATTTATTTTTCTCCTTGGAACCGATTCTATAACAGGGCATGCTTTAAATAAGAAAAATAAAGTAAAGTAACATGCGATCTTAAAGAAAGCAAGTATGACTAATGAGATGAAAATGTTTCTGCAAGCAAATCCATAACTTCCGTATTTATTGCATTTTTCACTTGAAATGTAGTGGTTTATTTTAGACATTATGATAGCTTTTGAGTCACCTCTTCAAACTAAAGCAACTCCCTACTTATCACCTAACCCTTAATTCCAATCTAATGATCGTCACTTCAAAGTATGGTACGGAATTGAGTCAAGACCGATTCGGGTTCCCACTAGGGAGCATTCTTGGTCCTGCCCTATATACTATTTACTCTGCTGGCATGCCGATACACCCCAACAACCTTCGCGGACGATACTGCAATTACAACTCCTAACTCGGAACTTTCTTAACTCCCTCTAATATCGAGGAGAGCAGAATAAATTTTGGAAAATACACAGCCTTGCCCAAAGTGTAACCGCAAGGAACTATCAACGTAAACATTTGTGAAATATTTAATTCATTAAATTCACTAATTTCGTGGTCAGCTTGACCAATTAATATATTACAATTACTTAAGGTTTTTAGTTGAGGTAAAAAAGTCAATGGCAAGAGCGGGATTCGAACCCACGATCTTCGGCTAGATACGCCGCAATATATAATTAATTATATATATAATTAATATATATGTAATAATGGTAATTGGTCAAGCGGACCACGAAATTAGTGAATTTAATGAATTAAAGTGAAGTATACTTTACTAAAAGCTCTCCGTGGCCATTTCTTTTGTCGCCGAGAATCCAATCCGATTACACGGCATTTGAAAAATGGCAAAAAGGAGGGAAAACTCAAAAGGTGGAGTTGAGATAGGAAGTTGATGTCCGAGTGGTTCGAGGTCACGATAGCTCAAGTGGTAGAGCAACGGCGTATCTAGCCGAAGATCGTAGGTTCGAATCCCGCTCGTGCCATTGAATTTTTTATCTCAACTAAAAACCTTAATTAATTTAGGACTATGTTTAAGCGGTAGACTGACATGGAATCCCCACATAATACTCAAGCGTCAAGAATTAGCCACTACCACCAAGCCATCAACTATCCGACTAATACAAATTCCAATCAGAAGAAGTCATCCAAGTTTCTTATTATGTCTCTAACATCACTGTCCACAATGACTTTAATATTTCCTTCGTTAAACAATTGATCCATTCCAAAGCTTCACTGCAATCTTTCAACCCATCCTAACAAAAATCAAGCATTCTCCACTAAATCCCATTCATAGAACCCTACACGTCTACTTAAAAGATGATAGCCCAAAGTATTTCTTCCGCCACTTCCGCCAACACGACACACAAGAATGGTACACTACTAAAGAAGATGCGTCTGACTGACCAAAACATCGAGGATAATCAGACCAAAATGATCGGTAATGACCAAACTTCACTAAATGTTAAGCTTAAATAAAAATTGCTTGGAATTGGATAATAGACACTCTCGACACTAATTTTGAAAGAAGAAAAGGGGGGACCAAATTTCGGTTTGTATGCCTATTATTGTATATGTACACAAAAAACACATAATTATCTGAACTTACAACAACGTTGATACAGCATACAACAACAAACTACGTGCAAGAGGGATCCTCCTTGAGAGAGGATTGAAGCTACTTTTGAGCAAAAGCCTGCGTATGTTTCCGGGATTTAGAAAATTGCTTAATGTGTTCTACTTAAATGAAGGGTTTCATTCCTTGGCTCCATATAGAGAGCATGTAGATTGTGCTTGAGTATTTTGACCGTTCCGATTTTTGGAGGAAAAAGGGCCGTTTTATTGTATATAGTAGTGATAATTACCTCGTTTTTGTGTGTGCGTGTATTTTCTTTTGTGTGCATGCTAATATTGAATGTAACTGCCGATGCATATAAATTGCACCATTTGTAAACAATTGTAAAACGGCATTTCTTCAAAGAGAGGTCAAACTCAATGGTGAATCTTGCTGGCGTTTGCAAACGCGTTTTTTTCTTCCATTCACTGCAAGACACGCCCAACCTAACTCGCCTGTGTCAAAAATAAAGCAAAACTCACAGGTTTACAAGCACGGAACAAAGAAAGCACTGAATTTTTACGAATGGCAGACGAGATTTTATTACTTATTCGTTTTATAAGCGGTCTGGGTTTTCGCATAAACGGGTTAGACCGTGGACGTCAAATTGTAATAAAAACATAAGTATCATGAACAATGACATCAAATAAAGATTAGCATAAAATATGTGAAAAGTGAAGCGAGAGTCGTCGAACTTATGTAAAATCCCACGATTGTGATTTAAACTCGTCATCCCGGAAGATTCCAATTAAAATGTCTGTTAAAAATAATTTTGAAAGCTGTTGATTATTTCAACCATATTATCGGTTTTAAGACGTTTCTTTTGATAGACATGTCGACACGGTTTCTTGATTCATTTCTTTCACTAATGGCACTTGCTGGGTGATTGATGTACCGTGGGCAATGGATAGAGGTTGCTCTACATCATAATGACAAGGGTTGTGAAATTCTCCTTCATTATACCACGTGTTTTCTCCTTTACACCTTGCTCACCATTTTTTTTAATTTAAAGAGAGAGAGAAATTTCAACTTTTCCTGTTGACTTTGATTTCTTAGAGTAAAAACAGTTTTGGAATAGACCATTCAAAACGATTTATGCCTGTCTTTTGTTCATCTCACCTGGTCAAGACATGCATTGGTGACTCTTGGCAAAGTATAGTAAGTTCGTTAGCCTCCATCCTTTATTCTATTAGCATTATTTATATTGCCTAATCGGTTTTGCATCTTGCACCGTTGAAAAGTGAAATTTTCTGGCAACTCTTTCAGAATCGAAAAGTCGAAGAACGCCCTTGGAAATTTATAGCGCGAATGGTCAGTACACTTTTATCTCAGTTGTCCCTGGTCAGTCGCGTTACGGTGCCGTTTCCCAAATAAAAAAACATCCAGTCTAGACACACCCAATGTTGATTACGTTGACAATATTTTTATCAGAGGACCTATCTCAACATTTTAACCCAAGGTCTAATTCTGTAAAAAGCGAGCAAAATTCGCTAGAGCCGAAGCTACATTTTTCTACAAATTGCCTTAATTAAACTAGTAGTTTTTGCATTAATTCTAAACTTCAATTATTTTTTATTTTATAATCTTTAACACACTTTATCTTAAAATTTATATATTTTAATGTGATGATTATACAGCAGTTGTTGAGAAACTGGATCTCCGTCTTCCATAGATAGGTCAAACATTAAATCCTGACAATAGATTGACGATAGATGATTTTTTAAATTTTATTTTTTTATTAATACATTTTAAATATTTTTAAATATTACATACAAAACCTCAATGCAATCTGAGCTTTGTTGTATTCGACTTTTAAAATCCTCGGTGCCCCAGTCTACTTTTATATACATATCTCTGAGCCAATAAAACTGCTGACAAAGTAATCGTTGAAATTATATTTAGCGTTTAATTTGAGAAGACAAATTTTAACCTTGGCAAGAAGTGTTACATATGCACATACTAAAAAACGGGATTAACAAAGCTTACCAAAATTACTTGCTTATTACAAAAGCTCGTTGTGTTTTAATATGGCAAAAAATAATCAGAACTGAATAATGCTAGATGCAATAAAATCGTACCTTCCCTACAAAAGAATGCTGAAAATTTTGCTGCCACCGGTTAAATAACATTCAGTGGAATGCCGTTCCCCAGAATGATAAAAATTTTCTTAATATTTTTTTAATTAAATTGGGCATAAATGCATAACTGTCTATGTCAAAACAATGGTACACTGAAGTTATTTACGTATATTTTCTTAATATTTGTGACCGTACTGGGTATTTTCGTAACTACCATTCTTTTTAAGGATTTGTGATTTAAAATAATTGAATTTAAAAACTACCGCGCAATATTACAAAAGTATAAAAGAAAGCAACCAGGATAATGTCCTTCAGATTTGGTCTTGCACACCTGAATTACTTGGAAAGATGAACTGGCTTGGTCTTGAGTCGCTTAGCTCCCGCCGTTTTTTTGCAGATCTCATTTGGGGTTGGAAATTGTGGAATGGGGCCCATTGATATCCTGAACTTACATTTATCGTTATGTGTGCCTCAACGACCACTTAGGAACCATAATTTGTTCTTTGTTCCACACTACAAAACAGAATATGGACTAAATTCACCCCTACCGAGGATCCCTAAAACAATCTCTATCTCTCAAAATCTTAGCCTTTACCTTCTTATCTGCCTCTTCCTTTATATCGTTATCTCGTCCATCATATTTGTGCGCTTCTGTCTGTGCTCTCTCTCTCTCTCTCTCTCTCTCTCTCTCTCTCTCTCTCGCTCTCTCTCGCTATCTCACATTATCTCTTCTATCTATCTATCTAATCTAATCACTATCTATCTCATCTTTCTATTTAACTAAGCTCTATCTAACTGAGAGGCAAAAAAAAGTGGCCATCTTTAATATGTTTAATTATCTCCTAGACAGCTGTCCGAAGGATCTTCCATCACTACCAAGATACTAAAGGTTACTCGAATGATGATCGATTTATTGTTTCGAATGTACTCCGTAACATTCTACCGCTTTTGAGATGAAGCAACGACTTCAACAAGTTAGAAATATTAATATCAGTTTACGCACTGTGAGGCGAAGACTCTCATAAGCTGGATTACGTGCGAGAAGGCCTGCCACTGGCCCAGAACTCCTGACAAGGTACAGAACAGCTAGGTTAAAATTTGCAATAAATCGCACCAATTGGTCTAAAGATTGTATTAAAATATTGTTTTCGGATGAGTCAAGCTCTTGTTTAAGTTCAAAGAGGGTTTGGAGAAGAACAGGAGGGTGACATATCCCCGCAACATTTTCTCTCCGGAGATGCTATGGAAGAGTTGGTGGTGTTTTGGTTTGGGCAAGCATTTCTGTGGAACTTATTCGTGATGCGGTTTCCTTATCCATTTTATTTTATTATTTTATGTGATAGTATAAACATGTATACATATAGTATCATTGAAGAGTTATTGCTTTATATATTTAATTAAAATCCGTGGAAGAATATTTTATTTTCTTTATTTTGTACCAACCTTACAATTATTAATTACTTGAATGTTGTACAATTTGTAAATTATACGTATCAGTGATTACAATATATTTTTCTTTAAAAATATCCAGTAAACAACAAACAATAAAAATTATACGATTGCAAGTATTTACTAATAAAAAAAGAGGTGGCGGCCACTTTTGTTGCCTCTCAGTGTATTTATATAAATTCGATATTCAATCTATCTAGCTTTGTATCTATCTCTCTATTTATCTACGCTCTTCTACCTCTCTATCACTCGTTATCTGTCTTTGTTTTATTTCTTCTAACTCTTCTCTCTCTCTCTCTTTCTCTTTTTCTTTCTTTGTCTCTCTCTCTCTCTCTCTCTCTCTCTCTCTCTCTCTCTCTCTCTCTCTCCATATTTGTATACCTTTCTCTGTCTGCCCTTTCGCTTTCTTTCTTTTGGTCCGTCAGTTGTAATTTTGCCTGTCATACGCGCTTCGGCATTTCGCCAATTTTAGTGGTTTATCTGTATGATGAACTAATAGTAAACACAAAGAAATGCCTGACAAAATAACACACTGATGATAGATGATGAGGGAGAAACTGTAGACTCAATTCCCACCGCCGCCTCTGGGAATGATGGCCACTGAAAATTGACAAGGCACTCATCAATGAAAAGACTGGGGATCGGATCTCAGTGAATTTGGTCCAAATCCCGTTCGAAAATGAGTTGCTTCGATGAAAAAACTCCAGCACGGGGGCTCAATTATCACACTTGTTTCGAGCTCCCAAAAATTGGAGCCAGGAAGGAATACAATAAGCTGCTTAAAGCTGCAGAACTCAGATGGGACTCCTCCAGTTCCTGGTATCCACCAGAGTAAACACATGATAGAATTGAATTGCCCGATATTTGTTTAACGCTAGAAACCTTTTTGGAGTCTATCATCTTCTTTTTTTGTTATTTTGATGAAAATTAGTGTAATATTTAACTGTTATTTACTTTTTTCAGCGTGGCTTCACAGACGAATGCGTGTTCAACGAAGCTATCGGAGATCACTACTACAACTCGTACACCTCGACGAAGTACTCAAACTCAAATCGGACATTCTACTTGGGCATGAGGAACACTGGTGTCCCGAGGAAGGTGCTCGTCCGCAGCGGGAGAAATCTCGGCACTTTGTCCCAGTTCACGCGGGCACTCACCCAGCCGGTGGAGGCGATCGAAGCTGCCAATTTGGGGGCGATAAACTGCGATAAAGTGCCTCGAGTCGAGATGGCGAGGCCAAAGTGCAAAAAGAGGAGAAAATTGAAAAAAGGCCTGATAAAAGCGAAGAAGAGGCGGCCGGAAGGCGGCGAGCAGAAAGGGCCGGGAGGCAACTCCCGGTGCGGCGAAGGTTGCAGGCTCAAGAAGCTGCTGATCAACAGGAAAAGGAAGTCGCGGTTCTATCAGAGGCCGGCGCACCAGATCCGACACCGTAAGCACAGGATGGCGGCGAGACTGAGCGACGACGAAGACGAGAAAGTCGAAGAGGAAGACGAAGCGGAAGAAGTCGAGGACGAAGACGAAGAGGTCGATGTTACCACAGCGGACGATGACATGCACACCTTCGACGACCAGCCGGAAAACCTTCTCGACAACGAGCGTTTAGAAAGCCGGAACGACCACCTTCTCTTCAGGGCGATTGTATTTTAACTTCAAACGGATCCTACAACTACTTTTTTATTTTATTATTATATTTTATTGCGATTGGACGTTCTAGAAATCACTGTGGCCGGACTTTCCTATAGGGTTTTATTATCCACCGAACTGATTAATATGTACATAGTAGTATTATATGTTGTAGATTTAGATTTTTATAGTTTGTAATCTACTTACTTATTTAATGAGTTAGAATGTAATAAAAGTGAATCTTATTTAATTTTAAATAACTGACGTAGATCGCCATTTTCATCGAATGATCTTTTTAGTTTTTATTGTTTATTTCGTCGTTGTTTGCAGCTTTTCAATACGCTGACATTATTTGGGGATGTAAAAAGACTGTTTCGCGAATGAGAATCTCTATGCGCTTATTTAAAAACTAATCATCCGTCCTTCTTTTGAAACCGTTCATCGCAATTTATGTAAATGTTTGGTTTGAGACATGGGACAAATTATTCGAATTAATAGGAAATAAATAAAAAAAGATTTCCCCAAATATTTATTCTTAGTGACTGACTTATAAAAAGGCCGGATTCGAGTGACAATGGACCATTATTACAATCATTGATATTATTTACCTTATCTACCTACAACAATACCTCCACGAACGAGTTTTTTGTTTTTACATTATCCCCGTATTTTATATTGAAACTGAATATATTCATTGCACACCGTGAATCTGGTCTTTAACGTACTACTTTATAACTGTATTATTTCGTTTTTGTAATTTCATTGGTAGTTGATTTTAGATTTTGAGTATTGGGGTTACTCTTCGTGTGCTTTAAATATTTGTAAAGAATTGAAAATATATGACGAATTTATTTATTTCAACTGTAAGATTCATTCAAAGTAGTTAATTTTTAATAAAAAAGAAGGTAGCCCTAGTACGTTTAGTCAGAAAACAGTTACCAAAAATATGTGTGAAAACAATACCTGATATCTGCAGCCACCAAGAGCAGGATGTTTATTAATCTTACAAATGAAAATACAAAATCACTTAGCATCAATGGTGTTCAGTTTAATCAACCTTCAAATCAACATAAAGTAGAAGATCTCCGGTATGTGACGACTTTTAAGGTGAGTGAAAAATCAAAATCTTGAAAGGTGTTCTACACAGGTTAGTAATTGAAGTTTATCGGTTGATTAAGTTAAAGTTAAAACTCGTAAAGATTTAAAAGTTCACTTGTTCTCTTTAAGGCACCGAAAACACCACTCCAAGGATGATGCATGGAGAAAATGCGTCGTCATAATTTACAATCGTTTAAATTTGTTTTTCTTGGTTGTCAGAACGAAATAGCTATGATTCATGACCCATAACGAAACATAAAAGCTATAAAAGTGGGATGCAGAGGAGGTATTTTCTATAAATTAAAGATCAAAGATTCAGCCTAAAAGCTCTCCTGGTCTACAACACTAATATATATAAAACTTTGCTAACAGAGAAAATATGCTAACAGCCAAAGTTTCCTTTATAGGGCAATATTTTTAGGTTGATCTAGCATTGTTTTATGGAAATATATTAGAAATTCTTAAGCCAGCCCATTAAACGAAAAGTAAAACTGTAGTTTAAAATTTGGAATGAATATTAATTAGTACCTTTACATTTTAATAAGAAAATTCCATTTTTTTAATTTACTACCGAGACTCTTAATTGCAGATGGGTGAATAACTGAACAAATATATTACCAGAAAATTATTATCTATACAATTTATTGTTTGATTGTTGAAAGTAAATGTACATTTACGTTACCTCAAAAATTGTAAAACCTCCGGTACGAAGTTGAAAATTATCGCCTTAAAATAACTCACTCAAAATGAAAATAAGTTTCACGCTTGTCCTACAAACATAAAATCTGGTCAAAGAAGCAATGATGAGCCGATAAAAAAGATCAGAAACGACCATGCTACAGGTTCAACGCAGAATCCGTATATACAGTAAGTCAACAATTTAAGCCAATTTGCCTAAGACATATCTTTTTTAAATTTGAAATGTTTTTATCTTAATGGACTTAACCAGATGAGATGGTAGGTTGTAAAAGCAAGGTCGGGAATTTTTTTTAACGAAAGTTCCCAATAGCAGAGGTCATATTAGCCATGTGGTGCCGATGTTTTTGAAAAAATAAGGCCATTTGTAAGTATGTCGGGTTCGAACGCAGGGCCGCTGGATTCGAACCCGGGACCTTTACCTTACAGTGATGAGCGCCGTGTCAACGCCTTAACCGTTGCGGCCACCAGGAAATCTTAAGAACTAAAGTTAATTTACCGATAAAAACCAATTACATAATAATGGAATGTACAAGACCACGGCCGCCAAAAAGACCTGAAGTTATACCTAGTCCTGCCATAAGTTCTGTTACAAGAAAAAGGGCCATTAGGGAATAGAGAAACTTGATAATTTGAAAAAGAAATTTATTTTAAAAAATCCAATATTTTTTAAGATTGAAATAAAATAATATTACTCGAAATGACCACCTTTTGCCTTCACACAAGCTTTTAGTCTTCGGGGCCAATCATCTATGGCAGTACGCAACACGTCTTGAGGAAATTTCTCAACTGCTTTTAGCAGAGCGGACTTGAGGCTCTCTAAATTGGCGTGTTTCCTGTGGCAAGCCATAAGCTCAAGATGGGACCACACCTTGTAGTCCAGAGGAATGGCCCTTTTTCTTGTAACAGAACTTATGGCAGGACTAGGTACATTTATTTGATTATCACAATTGTCATCAATGTTTAGTCTTTACAAAGTAGTCTTTTACACCTGATCCTGTGGCCACTAAGTACAATTTCATCAATTGAACAAAATCCTATACCAAGAGACCAAAAATTATTGATGACCAACAACTGAGAAATTTAAATGAATCGGATCCCAAGGTGAAAGACCAAAATTACTGATGAAGAACAACTATGAGATAACTAAATCGGATCATATGCAGGAAGAACAAAAATTATTGATGAAGAGCAACTAAGAGATTTAATTGAATCAGATCACATGCGGAAAGTTTAAAAATTACTGTTGAATAACAAGTTGGAGATTTAATTAAAATTAGATCCCATGAAAGAAGACATAATGTCATGAAGCCTTCTGATGACTGTTTTAGAGCATACACTTACAATGCTGACCGTGTGGAGTTGACTAAATATAGGTATAGGTACCTATATAGGAAGACGATAAACGACGGTTCCGTAGTGCAGTAGCAGCAATAAAGCGTTCGGGGACCATCGAGGGTTGATCAATATCTTCAGACTTCTAGTGGCCCAAAACCTCTGTAGGGGGGCGTCGGTGGCCGCAACTGTTTAGGCGTGACACGGCGCTCATCACTGTAAAGTACCGGGTTCGAATCCAGCGGCCCTGCATTCGAACCCGACATACAAATGGACTTTTTTTCAAAAACACCGGCACCCCGAGGGTTGATATGACCTCTGCTGTTACGAACCCTCGTAAAAAGAAAAATTAAATTTAAATTAAACCTCTGTAGACCATTGTAGA
Source organism: Cimex lectularius (assembly GCF_000648675.2). Classification (NCBI taxonomy): domain Eukaryota; kingdom Metazoa; phylum Arthropoda; class Insecta; order Hemiptera; family Cimicidae; genus Cimex; species Cimex lectularius. The sequence continues at coordinate 23,305 of NW_019392866.1, read as the reverse complement.
TGTAGAGCGCGACACGCCGTTGACCTGGACAATTTAACGGATGCTACGTCCATCTTAGACCAAAACACCTGCCCCTTTGGCGAGATATTCTCGACTTAAAACCATGCTGTTAGGAAAAACTGAATAATATATTTTTAACTCAAATTTACTGTTTCATCAAAGAAAATATTTAAAAAACAAGTTGGCTCTGAAAACGATGAAATTGAACTTGAAAATCATTATTTTTATGTAAAGTATTACTATGCTTTATAAAGGTAAAGAACAAGTAATTGTATGTTGCGTTCACTTTTTAAGTCAGCTACTAAATCTTTGTACTCAGAAGCAACAGCTCAATTGAGATTTAACCTAACGCATAGATAAAGCTTATGAAATCAAATTTCAGCAGCGACACTTCAAAGGAGAAGGATTGAGTCTATTCCACTGAACTAAGGAACTAGGAAGGTACAATAGGCCAAAAGGCTGCAGTGCCTGGGTAGCACAAACCCCGCTTCCAAGTATCCTTTTTTTACCATACCATACCAATATATTATTATAGAAAATATACTAATAAATACAACTATCTGTTTTTTTGTCTTTGAGTGTATGAATGCTATTTAAAACGTCCCACTTCTTGTAAAATCAATGAAATTTCAACCTAAAATCATATTTAGAGACGTTTAACTACCTTTTTGCCAACTGTAATGGGCTTCTAAAGTCAGTTTGAATATTTGTAGTATAAAGTTTGCGAAAAATTTGCAACTCGACGGATGTTGCATAACCGCGTAATGGATCAGCTAAGAAGCCGTTTATAACTGACGTAATAGATGTTGTCTACGTGCGGTTTGTCACCCCGATCATGACCTTCCTCGACCAAAATATTCCGAGCGGCTCTTTCTGTAAATTCGTGAATCAGATAAAAAACGGTCGTGGCATCAGATAATACCTGCACGTAATTGATGTTCCTTCAATTGCCTAGAACAAACCTCTGTCATATTCAGAAGAACGTGGTCATGTCAGTCCTTCGCCTTAAACGACGTAAATGTGCATTTTAAAAATTAAAGTAGCAAGGCTAAGCAGACCAGTTATGGATAAAATTTTTACATATCTATTTCAACGGTGTGTTGCATTTTTTTAACACTGGAATGAAAAATGACCTGTACAAATAAATACCAAATATCCTAAGGAAATACATTTTAACTAGTAATAACTAAACACCTTAATCATGAATTTTAAAACCAATTATTGATTAACAATAGAAAATACTATAAAAATATATGGATATCTCTCTCCCCCGAATTGCATGGCATCTATGAATCTATGATCTATGAAATAAAAACCATGGGTTGTTTGAATATCTTTTCTCTTGAACAGAGCCTTTAATCAAAAATTTTGGTTATGCTGATGACCTCATGACTTTCAAACAATTTTCGGCTTACTACTATAATTGATACAAAATAGACATTAAATGTAAACTAAAATGCTGGAATGTTCCAAGGGAGCGTACTAGATTCAACATTTAACTTGCTGAAGGCCAGAGTTTTCGAAATTTGTGTAAAAAGTAATAATAGATGATACAGTGTTGATATCAGTGCTTCAACATTATTCTTAAATCCTTCAAAAGGCGTGTAACAGCATAAATATATGAACAACGAACGGATAATCAGGCTTAATCAGGTTAAATCAGTACATAATCTATATAGACATAATACATAAACTCATTGTCTAGCACTTTTTTAAAATATGTTTAATAGAATGCATGCTTTTACGACAGTCTACTCCATTAGCTCGAATAAAACTACTCCATATCACTTTGTTTTTGACAAATGAAAGACAGGTTAATCAATCGAAATGTATGACTAGTGCAGAAACATTTATCTCGTTCTTTTCTTACATATTTATTGATCCCTCTTCAGTGTTTACTACTCCGACTGTTAAACCCTTTGTGAACGGGAATTCCATCGGACAGTGTGCTGGGGCCAATCCTGTATCTCATCTACACTTCCGACATCCTGACTAAACTTACTTCGCTCGTTGTAACCAACACTGCCGTACTTTCCTCTGATCCCGATCCTACAATTGCTTCGGAGGAGCACCAGGTACACGTTCAAAGAATAGCCGAATGGAGCAAACATTGAAGGATATGAAAATAAACTCACCCATGCCCAATCATTTACCCTCCGAAGCAGTGTTTCACACAATAACCTTAAACAACATTCCTACTCCTAAAACCGAGTGTATACGGGGGTTCTATCTTAACAGGAGGGGCCTTCTGTATTGTGTACTTTATGTAATTCTAAGTCCATAGAGGATGTGTTCCATTTCATTGCACAAGGAATAATCTTAAATGAAATCCGTATCCACTCAGGCTGCGGTTCCCTTTCCCGAGACCAATTAATTAACAAGTTAAACTATGAGCCGACTTCACTTGTAGAATTTTTATGCATTTCAAAACGATATTTTTATGTCAATGAAATGAATATTTAGGGTTTGTATAACTTATTGAAATTTGTTTTCTTTATTATTGTTTTTATTTAATTTATTCACATTTTTAGTTTTTTTAAACTTTTCTAAAATTTTTCATTACTTTTCAATTTTGTTACCCTGTTTATGTTTTCATTCATCTGCAGACAGAATTTTCCACGCGTAACAGTACTTATTTAATAGCTGTAATTTAAATGTACAATGTTGGATCTGTAAATCTGTGAGTAGAACCATAATTTACAGAAAGAAAGAAAAATTACGATAGGCGTACGTAAAATTCGAATTTTGGCGGAAGCGCTTTGAAGAGCGGGAAAACTCGCGTTTCAGTTGGCCAGCCTGGCAGGAATCAGCTGACGCCCGATAGCGATAACCGTATCGGAAACTCGTCATGGCCAGTTCCAGGCGTTTCGTTCTCAAGATTTTAAATGTTTTCGCGGACCGGAACAGTTCCAGGGGTTTCAAAACCCTTCCAAAAACAGGGAAAACATTGGACTATGTCTTCAAAACATGCGCGTGCGGCGCCGGGGTCGGACTCATCGCCTATACTTACATGAAGATGTACAAAATCGACAGAGTTTACGCCTTCAAAGGGAAAAAGGTACTGTGGTTTTGTTTACGATCTTTTCACATTTAACGAATTTCCATCGACGTTTTTCTTCTAAATGTGTTCCTGTGAATAAATCGTATTTACTACCTTTGAAATGAAAGCGTTTTCACAAGGACCTTATGTAAACAAAGATTAGAAATGGATCGGAACGGATTCTGTGCTCTATCCTGGATGTGGGCGATGTTTAGTTTCTCTCGAAAACCGCTCAAACTAGTTATTCCGGCAATTACAACATCTGAAGCGCAAAATCAAATCTATCACGAATTATTTACTGATTAAATTCTTATATTAAACTGTCCTGGCTTCGTAGACATTTTGCTTTTTAAAATACCAAAGGTTTATCGATTGTGCGATAATATTATTTACTGATATCATATATATTGTTTATCACATTTCCATTATTATTTATGGTTTTTATAAAGCTTCTTGAACATGTCCAAGTTTGTGGACTGATAACAGTCAATGACATTAAGTGATAACAAAATGCTCATCAAACCATTATCAACCAGCGCTACTTTACAATAATATCGTTCCCTCAAAATTTGAATTTTGCGGCCAACTAGCATAACGCTATGGCCGTATAAATCACTAATCATCCCAGTCTGCCAGTTTGCTGTTCGTTCCTTGAGCTAGAAGAATCAATGACAGATTACTTTGTGTCAGAATTAAACAGCGTGGATGTGTAGAAAAAACGTTAACTTCTGAAAAGACTACATTTTTTGTAGAATGCGGTCGGTAGACATACTTAGCACTATACCGTCGATTTGTGATCTGATTCGTTTATGAAATCGATTATGATTCCGTGCTTATCTTACAAGAGATTATACTGACAAAAAAAGCCTCATGAGTTCGGATAACCAAGCAGTTATTAAAGCATTAGCATGTAAAAAAAAAAAAATCAATCAAAATTAGTCAGTGAATGCATCCCAAATCTTTGATCTGAGCAAGATATTTGAGGAGATGATTCTGATAAGAATGGAATCTCATATATCTTTACAACATCTAATAATGAAAGAATAATTTGGTTTCCGCCCTGGGCTCAGTACTTCTGCCAACTGGCTTGTGTCGCAGATAAAATTACAGAAGGTTTTCACTGCAGAAAGAAAAGGCCTTCGATACTGTGTGGTAGCACGGGATAGTATACCAGAACCAGATGGTAGAATACAGTTTTCCTATTTATCAATGATCACTCTTATTTTAGGGTTGCCCGTAATAATTCGCTTCACAGCCCCTTTTAACATTCTTTGCAAGAATACTCCAGGGGTCAATTTTAATTTCATCAACACACTGCCCAAGCCTAGATCCTGTAATTTAGCATTATATGAAGATGACATCGCGCTGTATTGCTCTTCTTGGAAAGTCAGTGCTATCTCTGACAGAGCAATTGACGAGCTCACACGAGTAATACGCTACTGCGTCCGATGGAAATTGAAGATCGATATCCCTATTATTCTTCACGATAACGCCAGTCACATGTTGCAATGCCAACCCTGCGAAAACTAAAGTACTTAGGATATGGAACCTTACCTCAGTATATTCACCCGACCTCTCATCTGCAGACTTCCATTTTTTTAGGCATTTTTATCACGTCTTGAGGGACAAAATGTTTAGAGAACTCGACGAAACCGAAAAAGCCTTCCAAGACTTTATTTTGAGTCGAAATAAAGATTTTTTTGTCAGCGGAATAAAAGCGCTTATTGTACGTTGGCAAAGATGTATAGATGGAAATAATTTTCTTTATTTTATAACAATTAAAAATAGTTTTGTCTGACTGTTCAAAACCTGCAGTATTTTTGCACCAGCCAAATATATCATAATGTAGTAACTTTCCCAGCCGACAACAGAAAAGAATAAGCTTACAGTATAGCAATAATTTTTTATGAGGCTTCGTAAAGACTGTTGAAAGCGCTGGTAGATTTTCGTAACTGTTCTCCTTTTGGTTTACCAACCTCTCTTATTAATGCAAATGCATTTACCATTTGATAATATCCCCAGAAGGATTTCATCCACAGAATTATAAGCGAAGGAATTAGCGCCCCCCAATCTAAGGAAAGACTGGGAAGATTTTTAAATTTACTTGCTATTAAAAATTGACCCATATTCTCGTGAACGGTTGAACATTGGCTAAGAACCGGTTGTTACATTTTTGGAACATTTGAATTATGTAAAGACGGACTTTTGAATATCCGCCAACACCCTCATACTCCAGGTAAAAAGTTGGTAAGTGCCTTACTCAGTGTTAACCTGCAATGATTTTTTCTATTTTTTTCTTATCGTAGTTACTACATCTACATATTTTGTATTTTATATAATTCATAACTCGTAGAACAATAATCATACTTTATAAATAAATTATATTTCATTTTTAATATTAACAATCATGTTAAATTGTTCACTGGACCGAATAGATATATGTCTTATTTAAATTTATTTATAATTTTTGTATAAAGTGTATTTGAAATGAAAAATAAGTGTCCATCTCAACCATTGTTTAGTCGTCTCCGGTCATCCTGTGGTCCGCCCAACCTCGCTGTTTCGGTCTGTCAAATGCCTTATTTCGCCATATTCAGTGGTTGGTTTGTATAGTTAGCACCTGATCTTACAACTTCAGACTACACAGATGGGTGTCATCTCCCCTCCCAGAGGGCTAAACCAGAAAGAGTCCAATATTGTAACTTTGCGAGGAAGTCTGAATTTCATTACGTTAAATTAATCATAAAATGTAATCGGCAGTTCGATCTATGCGTAAAAAGAGTTCTATTATTACATAACGCAGTTATTACATTTTTTTTAAATTTACACATACATAGCTTTAAATTTACAAGAAATATCACAAGCATTTAAAGGGCACACATATTTTGTTATTTATTTCACACTGTATGTATTTTTATCGTCATATTAATTACATCATACTTATTTTAATGTAAACCATATTAAATAATATCATGAGTTTGAATAAAAAATATTTAATTATGATGCTTTGAAAGAAAATTCACCAAAACACCGGAAGTAATAGATTAAAATTAATGCATTATTAAGAGTGAAATGAGATAAGTTGTTCGTTAAATTTATTTTTTATCTAGAGAGGCAGACCACAGGAGTTTAGAGTTTGATTTATTTAATACATAATATTATAAATACATGTGTAAAAGTAAACACAAGCGAAAATGGCTAGGGCCATTATTCTTGTTAGTTGCAGAAGGTTTTAAATATATTTATAAGAATTGTTAAATTAGTCTAATAAACAATGTAGAATTTTAAAAAAAACTTGCAAGACCATAGGATGATCAAAAACTACCAAATCGTATCACCCCACAGACCTCAACAAGAAATCCACAAATATTTCATGCTGTGACTTTTTGAGAAAGTCTTTATTTAGTTCTTCTAAATATAATTTGCAGTTAGAAAAATTCACAAAAAGATCACTTTAAAAATTTGATTTTTACCTCCTACTTTTTTTTCTCAAAATATGAAAGTTTACCATTGCTTTTGAATTGGTTTTTACAGTATTTTCTACTCTTTAGTCACCGTTTTAAGAAAGCAAAATAATTTATTAAATTTGCGGGCTTAATTTTTTTCAAGGGGGTATTTCGATACGAGATTAAATGAACCCTCGGGTGTTTTTGAAAAAAGCCCATTGTAAGTATGTCGGGTTCTTATTCATGGCCGCTGTTTCGAACCCTGGACCTTTACCTTGCAGTGATGAGCGCCTAATCCGTTGCGGCCACCGATGCCCCTAGTTAGGTACTTAATGCATATCCTTGCTGTTATTGCCACATAGTTTGGTGTAATCTGATATTTGCGATCATCAAGATTTTGAAAATTACTTACCGACGAAAACGCCTACTTTATGAATTGTCGTAACAAAAAATTTTGAAATTTTTTCAAGTGGTCAATAATTCCCGGGTCGTAATCTCTACATGTCCCTATTTTCGGAGGCCTGCCACTCATCAAGTCATCACTTCGTTGTTATCCTTCTCGCCTCTTTTGATGCTCGAAATTTATCGCCCACCACGGTTACATGGAGCCTCTTCCCCGTTTAGAAATTCCTGTCCGGTAGACTGGCCGGGGTTTAGACCATAATTAACATGTTTTCGGAGAAGGCCGGTGTCAATGTTTATGAAGGGCCGTCTCGGCAATAAAGAGGTAAAGGGAGGATCGTAAAAACGAGTCATCCCGGATAACATCGGCCCTTCACACCTAGGCATCAAATACTCTCTTTTCAATCTCAGGAATGTCGGTCTTCGAAGAAAAACTGGATTCGAAATGTGCGATCATTCATCCCCGTTTGTTGATGATAAAAGAAAAGTCCTTAAGACCTGATGAGTGGCCCCGTTTTAATGAACCATGACCAAATTGCATTTCTGGAATTTGTATGTTTTACAATGGAACCGAGAGACCTTATCTAGCAAATAAAAAATAAATAAAAAATTAAACCGTATTTAATACATTTCGATTTACAAACGTTTTGTGTCTTCCGCCGCACTCGTGCTTAAGTCAATGTAGGGCATCTGTATGTTTACCTGACTGGCATTAATGGCATTCCACTGGTGCACTTATACGTGTGCTCTTCAACGCTCAACTTATCAGCAAATCAGCAGTAATTTATCCATAGAAATTCGGAAGATAACTATCGACAGTATAAAGTAAAGCGGTTGACTTATTTGACATGATTTTTCTTGATCGTCCACTAAACTGATAGTTGAAACCCAATATGGACATCCTAAAATTAATATGTTTAGCATTTTTTTTAAATTCCATCTTAACCCTTTAAGTGTCTAACATCAATGTTTGTCATCATATGCAAAATACAGTAGTTTATTATAATTTTAATTCGTTAGCGAGATTGGCAATGTTATACAACTAATTTTATGTGCATTATTTACTGTTGAAACTTGTTGAAGTTTACTCAACCGGCCTTAATTTTTGTTTAATTTTATACTTCTATACTTACTAAATTTGAATCTTACCTTTAATTTTTGGTCTCACTGGCTAATAACTTTGATACGACTTCATTTTTTATTTTAAAAATTACATTACTGCAATAATATATTTGTAAACTGTGATGTGTTATAGTTAATATTTGTTTTAATTAACGATTGGATATTGTAGTTATAGATTGATTATACCAGGGGCCTCTGCACGTTATGTAAGCATAAATTGCATATTGGTAAATTCGTAAATTTGTAGCTGCTCTTGTTTTTCTTAATGCTTGGCAATTAAATAATTACTATTTTATGAGTATGGTCACTATTTCAAAACTCAGTTATGTTTTTTTTCCAAATTTTGATTCGTTCGCTAATGTTTAATCAAACCAATTTTTTGAACTATTACTCCATTTGCATACAAGTAGAAGGCAAGCATTATACTAAATTATATTGCTTTACTTATTGTTGGTGGTGTTAAATTAATAATTTATCCATAATCTATGAAAAATCTAAAGGTATAATACGTTTAAAATTAAAATTTCTTTGTATATATTAAAATTCATGCAATGTTGTACAATAATCGACCCGTGTGATCTATTGAAAAGGGAATGAGATGTCTAACAGAAGCAAATCGTTTTATTGCGAGCTAACAATGACAATCATCATAAAGGTATACAAGCTTGAATAAATATGTACTTTAATAAATAGTTAGTTCCTATTGGGAAAATGCATTATTAGAAAATCTCTAGTCTCATTCAAACGCTGGCAAGTGTCTGAAGGGATACGTAAATTCTGTTTGGTACAAACCATCCACCTGTTCCTTTTACAACAGCAAGTGATAGTCATCAATTCCATACGCCTTTTATCTATTAAATTTCCGATCCGTATTTTCAACAGTTTGTATTTTCTTTCAACCAAGACAGAAAAATTACAGAGGTAATTAGTTTTGAACATATACTAATAATAATTTTTAATGCAGAGGAGTCCAGCAAATCCGAACAACTTTCGGTCGGTGGAGAGGACTTTTTCCTTGGAAAATATACTTTTTGAGTAGATTTAGTAATCAGTCATTTTTGCTTCGCTCTCTCCAAACTGTACTGCAAATTTTTCGTATTTTCATATAAAAATGCGTGGTGGTAAACCTGTAGATTGGTCCGAACGTGAAATTAATCTCTTTTTTTAGGCCGAAACTAAATGTAAGGTTTTACTTCATTACTTAAGTGAAAAAGAAATTAGATTAAGTACCTTTCAATTGCAAATTAAATGTTATAGTTAACTACATTCCCTAAAAGGATCATTCTAGTATGTTGTTGTATCATTCCTAGTATAATCCGAGCAATAATGTTACAATGAATGTTGTTGTCAGAAAAAGTCATATTTTTGTTGATGATATTTTAAATGTAATAATTATAGGAATGATAATGGTAATTTCTACATCAAATACTAAAAATAGTGTTGCGATTTAAAAAAATTGAATTGAAAATGGTATTCGAGGCGATCGTTTTGGGTCAAATCCGCATTCAAATGGCGATATTTTTTCTCGGGTCTGTCTCCCATCGTTGTTTTTAGATTTGTCGCCATCTTCAGGTGTGGCTTTTAGCCAAAATCGTGATTAAAAAATGAAGATGACGAGAAGCCGAAACGCATCCGATAATCCAAGCCTGCGAGGATAAGCAGACAAAAATCATCCGAAACGACTTATCCCATTTCCTGGTTTTAAAAAAATCTAAAAAAATTCAACGTTCAATGTGGTTATAACCTACGCCGGTTGCTTCTGTGTTAGTGAGCTAATTTCAGTTTTAGCGAGCTTCTACAGTATTTTGTAAAAACGCATTAACAATAAGATAAAAGCAAGTACATGCTAACAAGGGGAGGCTATAGACATGGGATCACCGATTTCAATTTCTGGCTACTTTACAAAAATACGACAAGAATCAGTCTGAGGGCAAAAAAATTGTTACCTATTGAAATGCAATGCATAATTATTTCGTAGGAAGTTAGTTAAAATATTTAATTTTTAATTAAAAAAACTGTGTCCAATAGATAGACGGTTTTTAACTTATCAACGGTAACATCCCCTTTTAAGTAAAAAAATAAGAAACAAGGCAGCTAGTTAATTCATATCTATAAACGTTTCAATGTTTGTTAATTAAATGGAATTTTATAATCGTTGCAGTTATTAATGGTAATATATCCATATTTACAATAATCTATTGCCAACTATTAATATACAATGGTCTTGAATCTGAGCAAAATCTTCATTATATGGTGCTAAACTTGCCCAGTAAATCAGGATGTTTCAATTCATTTCAGTCCCAATTCCTGTCAAGTGCGCTTTACTTCAACAAAATGTTACATTTCTACGTTTGATACAGGTTATATGAATACTGCTTCAAATACTAATTGGCAGTATTATTACAAATACATATATTATCATAAAAAATCTATCGTCATGAAAAAGTCACATATATTTTTACATTGATTGTAAACAGGTACGAGTCTTTAATATTTTGCTAAGACCTCTGGGGCAGTTGTTTACTGTATACCTTTAAACATTTTTACTTGTTTCTCCACGTTTTATTAACATTTTTCCGTCGAAATTCCTTGTTTATACGAAAAGGACACGACGGGAGTCTTTTAAAAAGAATTGATCGAATTGAAATGGAATGTCTAGGCCAAGGGCTTGATCAGATATACAGAAAGGGAGACGCATGGACCAAAGAGATAGATGTATTGCCCAGAACATTACATATTTTACGCCTCCTCCTTGGGAACCCACGTCCTACCTCAGCCTCCTTATCAAAAGATACCGCTCTCCTTAGTAACAATTCCATTTTTTCTGCTGACTTAATTTATATTTATGGAGAAAACGTTGATGGGAATCGTAACAGATTTTTGAAATTTAATACGACGGTCAGTTTTTTTTATTAATCAGCTCGTGTTTTTTCTGATGATGCGTCGTACGTCGGGAAGCAAGTCAGGATAAAACATGTACTTCTACTTTGTCAAACATGGTAAAAACGAAAATATTGATTTAAACAAATTGTGTTGAGCAAAACTCTATAAAATTGGTTTTATTTCATTCGTAAAATCACGATCTTCCTCAATCCTAGTATTAAAACTAAACTTTATAAAAAAAACAAAAAAAAAAACAGTTTATAAGTTTTAAAAATCAGTTCATAATTTTCTTGCATTACTCTTAGCCTATGTTATTAATGTTGTTACCTATTACATTTGGTACAGCTAAATATTTTGTAATATGTAATTTAAACGGAAGTCTTCTCTTGGTATTGTGAATGTACACCGTATGACCTTTGAGTTTGTTGTTAGTTGTTTGATCAATAATGATTATCTGTCTCTAATCGAAAAGTCTGGCTGGTTAGAATTAGCTTAAGAACCCTGTTGTATTCAACGTACGGCACATCGTAATTAATAACAAAAATAATAAATAAAATAATAAATAAATAAATAAAATCGTTTTTGTATGAATCGATAGTTGGGTATTAATAACCTTTACCATATATATTATTAAAATGTATATTTACGTGGAATGTAAACATTTCATTGTTGATCATTTTGGTCTCTTTCCTCACAGGGTTTCAGTCAGATGCGTTTCGCCCTCTCACTTTCTTCAGTGGGTCCGTTATCCGCACTACTTGTATTAAACAAGTTTGACGGAAATAGTTTTGTCGGTTTCATTCATTTTGGCCTTCATATCCAAGGAGTCTGCCAGACCAACACAGCGAGGGTACCAGACCTGGATGATCGGTAACGACCAATCTGGTCCATCACCCTTTTGGGCTTGTAGAATTACAAGTTGCCTTAAATTCCCTTGTGTTTTGGGATCAGCAACACTTTACAATAGATCCCTGTAAAATTCCAATTACGCAGGATCAATCACTGCTAAGCAACGCTCCCTATCTTCTGCAGGTCCATATGTTTGTTCCACATATAACACCCAATAATAGTATTATCCATCATTTCAAAAGCATGATTAATTTAACTTTACAATAGATTCTTTCAAAATTCCAATTACGCAGGATCAATCACTGCTAATCAACACTCGCTTTCCTCTGCAGGACCGTGTGTTTGTTCCACATATTACACCTAATAATAGTACGATCCGTCATTTCAAAAGCATGATTAATTTAAGTTTAACGCCTATACGAACTACCTACAACTATCAACTCAATAAAACGATGAGCACTAATAAAACATTTGGGCAAACTAGACTGAGAGGCAAAAAAGTGGCCACCTCGGTTTTTTTTAAAAGAAAATTGCAATCATTATCATTTTTATTTTTTATTGTTTACTGGATATTTTTTAAGAAAATATAAGATATAGTTAAATAAAATTTTAAACTGAGAAAAACAATTTCAGGGATTGGCATCCAGCGGCCCTGCATTCAAACCCGACATTCATACAAATAGGTTTTTTCAAAAACACAGGCACCCCGTGGGTTCATACAACCTCATAGTTGAAATGCTCTCGTTAAAAAAAAAAGTTGCTATGGAAACAATGAAGAAAATTACTCAATTAATTATACACTGGTTTTTCATTTAGAAAAAAATTGTAATTAATAATTAATTGAGTAATTATACAATTAAGCATATATATTTCGCAGAATGGGCGACCAAGACCCGATGAGTTAAATTCCTGGGTAGACTCGTACCCCATTATAATTAAGCACAAGTGGATAAAAATGATTTAAAAGTTAGTATTAATCTAGAATTTCACCTGTGAATCGTACACAGCCCCGCTAATGTAGTACGATCGTTAATAAAAAGTGTTTCTACATGAAGCCGCGATTTGATTACAATTAGTATAAACGGAGTTTCGAGATGAGAAGTTTGTGTCATGGGCGATCGAAGTCACGGTAGCTCAAGTAGTAGAGCAGCGGCATATTTAGCCTAAAGTGGTGGGTTCGAATCCCGCCTGTGACCCAAGATTTCGAAAAAATTGTGTATAATTAATTGAGTAATTATATAATTAAGCATAAGTTGATAAAAATCATTTAAAAGTTAGTATTAATGAAGAAAATATTCAATTCGGTCGGAGTATTTCCTCCTCTTTCGTTGATCACCGTTTGCATTCGATTTTATGAGGTTTTGATTATAGGGTTGTGGAATATTTTCATACTCTTCCTACATTTCCTAATTCCTGCAAATGCTCTGGCATCACTGGGCGACTTTTTACCCTTTTTGACAACTCGTCCCAAAGGTGTTCGACAGGGTTTAAGTCGGGACTAAACGCTATCTACTCCAAACGTTGAATGAAAGTCAGTTCCAAGTAGTCGATAGCGATCCTAGCTGTGTGGGGAACCATAACTGTTCCTCTCCAAACCTTCTCTCGGCCGTCAGAAAACCTCAAAGCTTTAACCCATCCGATATCAAGTCCAATCTTGCTCAGTTCAATTGATTTGATTTCTTGCAAAACAACCGAGCTGTTCTGTGCCTGGCCAGAAGTTCTGGACCTGTGGCAGGGTTTGTCGCACGTATTCCAGCTTCTGAGAGTCTTCCTCACAGTGCATACATAAACTGACATTAATATTTCTTACGTGTTGAAATCGTTGCTTAATCTCAACAGCGGAAGAATGTCGATTACGGAGTACATTCGAAACTATAAAACGATCATCTCTGTGTCGATGGCGTCCTGATCTGGGCCTTCTTAAGTTACCTCCAGTGTATTGGTAGCGATGTGAGGCCCTTCGAACACTTGTTCTGGGAAAGTTAAGCACCTGGCCACTTGTTCCATCTTCCAATAACACTTTAATTCTAGCCGAATCTGTATCACTTAAAACCACCACTCAAACAAATTTGAAACTTAAAAATAGTACATCTTAAAAAAATCAAATCACCGAACGTTAGGCAGAAAAGTTTTAAAGAAAAACCAACAAAGAAGAGATTAACTATTCAAAGATTTATTTACCGAATCCAATTGTCCAATCCAAGGAAAAGAGGGAGATTTTATGTGTTTTATTTACCTCTAATCCTTTCAAAAAGGACCAAATATCAGTGTAGAAGGAGCTATTGTATCCTCCCATACTGAACTAACTTCACTGAAAATAAGGTGACTTGTCAATCCGACTTTATTCTGTCGTAGGACTGTATACTGTCGTAGCCTCAGTAATGATCATCACTGAGGATTCTGTCATACAGCGTGATTATTCATTTTGATAGATAACAAGTTAATAAGTGACCCGATGCGATGGTGGTTAATAAGCAACAACCAAATCATAAATCATAAATAAATATAAAAACTTTATATGGTATATTTATTTCAATATCATTTCAAGGAATATAATTTAATTGGGTTAAAATAAAAACTGATAAAAGCTTAAATATATCCAACAATAAAAAGAATTCGAATGAAATAATATAATTTTAATTATTTGTAGGTATTTTGTATGTGATCAGTCATTTTTTTTAAATATTAAACCCAGTGATTATGACCACATTTGCAATTTACAATCTGACCACTTGCATTAGTATGAGGTACATATTTACAAAAATGAAGTTGAATGAGTAGGTTTGGTTCTGATAGACTAAACAAATCAAATGGTTGTTTTTGTGTTGCCAAATTCTCGATAGTAGCTACAGATTTTACTGTGGTGCTTTCCTAAACAAACTCAATGTTATTTCTTTGTACTGTGCTAAAGAATACGAAATGTAGTGAAGTGTGTTCGACGTTTTTCATTCATCTCACGGTACAAAACCTCGTATCGAGTTTTCAACCCTCCCCTCAACATAATAATTGACATAAATGTGATATATTTCAGTTTTTTTATGTTTTAAATTAAATCCATATCCGTATTTCTTTTACTAATGAGGTTCTTTTGGAAATTTATCAGTGTAGTGTGTTAAAAACAAATAATTAATTGATATTATAAATAAATGATTCAGATATTATAAAGAGAGACAATAGATCTGAGTTGACGGCGTACCTCCAGTGCAACTATAAAATGGTGGGCCACCGGCTACAATATATTATCCCCGATACAGACATCAGCCCCCTCGGTAGGGGTGCCTCTGGATGACGTGTTTATATCCTACCCTTCTTTATCTGCTTTAATTCTCACGTAAATATATCAGCAACCGGCCTACCTGCTGGATTAATTTTATTTATTTACGGAAATATTTACATTTGTCAAACTGTGGTGCTCTCTTTATTCTCGTCGTAACTTTATTGCCTGGCGTCCTTTTGTAATCGTGTTGAATCGTCAAAACTCTCGAAAATGAAGGTTGTGTTAATAGGTATGAAAAACATGTCACTTTATTTCGTAATTACATACTCTTGCCAATATAGCTTAACTTATAAGCATGGCATTCTTTTGAAATATGTTGGCACTTAAAATTAGGATGAGAGCACGTACTTCTCAACCTTTTTGCCTTGGAGAAATTGACAAACCCCTAATGTGCAACCCAAAGCAGAAAGAAGACATTTTTCTTAATGTAGCCCAGTCTGTACGTCTTTTTTACACTTTTTTTTGCATTAGTTTACAAACCATATCCAAAAATTTTTTTTACACTTAACTGTGCAAAACCTCACAATCGACGATAATCTCGATTCATTTTAAACCCTTATCCTTCATATTGGGTATCATTATTTGTTGCTTTCTCACAAATGTGCTCTGAGTTCATTGTTTTCGTAATTTCAGTATTGTGACCAGCAGAAAACAATAAAACTCATTTGTAATAAGTATAGGCTTAAAATTAATTTTAAAAACTTTGATTGATATCCGTATATTGAAACAGTATTGGTAAAGTAGTTTGCAATTTACAGGATGTCCCATGAACAGACAATACTTCAGGAGGTTATCTTATAAGTCAGATTATATTAAAAAGTGCCTATTGATCGAAGTCTAATTGAAATCGAGATATATCATTTTTCATGTTAATTCAAACTTTCACAGCTTTATTCCATAAAGTCCCTCGTATTTCATAAATGGTAATCCTACAGTAAATTAGATTACGCCAATGGAAAGAGCATTAAAATTTGTATGAGTTTAATTTTTTTTTTATTGTCACCTAAGCAAACCAAATACAAAATTAGTTACATCATAAACTTTTACGAGTTGCTGAAGTTCGTCATTAAGCTTAAGTAATATTTCCTTGGTTCTGGAAATACGGACAGAATTGTCGTTTACGGAAAAATTGTCCTACTAATGAGCTGTAAGTGCATGCACTTATTTTCTCAAAGGTCAGGTTCCTAATTGACTTTTTTTCAACCGTTTGTAACCAAAAAATCAAATTTAAGCAATCAACGTTATTTGTGCATTGGCGATAACGGACTGCTTAAGGTAACAATTAAAGAAACACATGAATCTTAATACAGTCTGTTCACGGAACATGCTGTATATATTAAATCGGTAGTATATCACTATTGTTTTCATAATTCATGAATATTTTTTCCTAACCTAGATTAATGCATAATCTGTACAATTTCATTCGGGACCCATCTTTGAATTCAAATACACTTATAACGACGAAATTGATCCTTGTCTTGTACATTTTTCTACGTCGAGTAACGTTCTGTCGAGCCACATGATCAGTAATTTGTTCATTTCTACTGAAAAGTAAATCTAGCATTGTAAAGGTGCAGCAGCAAAAGTAATCTAACCTTTGGAAGTTTGCACTAATATTTTGATAATACAAGCGTTCTGAGGCTTGTATTAATAGTACAAATAAATACGGGTGTTGAACAAATATTTTTATTATTAGTGACTGTTTATAAAACGGAATTCCTTATATTTTAAACATTTCTGATTGTACTTTCCACTTTCTCCTTTGTACATTGTACTTGTATACTTTTTATAATGAAAGAAAATTGTACAAATTACCTTTGTTAGTTTGTACATCATTATGGGCTTGGTTAGGCAAGACATCAAGGAAACAGCACAATATAAAATCATTCTCTATTTGAACAACTCTAAAATATATTTTATCAGCTAAAGAATCGCAATATATTTTTCTCAAAAGTTAAAATTTCTAAAAAAGTCATTAAAATTTTGAAACTTTTATTAAAAAGTAATGAAAGCAATACAAAGTAAACAAAAAACATTCTTAAAATTGATCATAAAAAAAACACCAAAACTCCTTTTAAAAATTTTTTTTATTTATTACCATCTACCAAAATTATATATACAATATTACGTATTGAGAAACAATATTATTTATAATGTGCATTCTATCCTGAGGGGTGCCAGTGACCATTGATGCTCCCCCAGCTTTCTCATTAGTTATGAACTATTCGTAGGTCCCGTGGTATCTCATCTGTTTCGCCTTACTGTGTTGTAGGGATGGGTAATTTTGGACATGGATCGGGTTAATGTGTTATGAGTCATGTTACGATGGTAGTTTTTAATCCAATCTGGAAAAGGTGTTGGACATTAGGGTTTTAACGAAGGGTATTTTGAGATCATTTGAGGGTTGTGTTAAAAACGTAGAAGAGAGCATTGATAATGGTTCGAAGGACTGGATTAGAAGGACTGATTCTTTGGATGTTGGAAGGTTAAGGTGTCCCCACAGTTCTAATCCGTTTGTCCAAATCGGTTTCAGTAGTGTCTCATAAAGGGTTAGTTTGTTTTTTGTTCGTACGTGTGATGTTCTTGATAATAATTTACGCAGTAGGCAGAAGTGTCTGTTTAATTCTTATCTTTTAGTTCTCATATGACGGTTCCAGGTTGCACGTGAGTCAACTTAGAACCCAACATAGCATACCCAGTTACTTTTTTGGATAGAAATATTATTAAGGACTATTGTATGATGGGTTTTGCTTCGGATGGGGGTAAAAGTAATATGGGTGCATTTGCTTCTGGCGCCAGAATTTGCTGTTGTTTGCTGCGAACGGCTGTTTGCAACATTGTGCCGTCAGCAAAGGAAAGTGGAGGGTGTAATCGGGAAATCTGAGATAAAGATGAGGTACAAGATTGTTCCGAGCACACTGCCCTGTGACACTCCCACTCTGAAGGCAATATTCGGAGTAGTCCGATCCTTGGCGAACTCGTAAGAATCGTTCTGTTAGGTGGGAGCTGAGGATTAGGTAAAAGGTATCTGAAGAACACGTTTTAATTTGTACAGGAGGCCATCATGCCACACTCGATCAAACGCCTGTGTGAGGACACGTAGCCCAGAGAGAGAGAGAGAGAGAGAGAGAGAGAGAGAGAGAGAGAGAGAGAGAGGGAGGGAGGGAGGGAGGTTCGCCGGATTTTGTGAAAACGATGGTATGGCAGTATTTCCAGAGTAAATAAGTAACTATAAGTAACTGAGTAATGGGGAATATTCTATCGTAGAGACATGTAGGATAATGACTTTTTGGCAGGAATTCGCGGGGAATTCGGAATGAGGTCAAAGCCAGGAGTTCAAGTTTCAAAATTTAATGACTTTTGGTTTAGAGCCGTTTCTAACAGAAAAATAGAATTTTTAAAAACTAAACGATAATTTTACATTGGTGATAACTGACATTTGAAAATTTCAATACGTGTTTACAGCTCATTAGTAGGGGCAACTTCTCTGTAAGCGCCATATCTGTCAGAATTTACAGAACTAAAATCTATTCTAAAGTTTACACAACTTAGCAGGCTAGTAAAAGTTTATATTGTTAGTAATTTTGTATTTTGTTAGCCATGTAAACGTTATTTATGCTATAAAACAAATGACCTACATTCACTAAAATTAAGTATGCAAAAATGATTGTAAGCTAAATGAAGAAATAAGTCTCACGTCAAATTTCGAAGAAAAAGTTGTTCTTTGTACACTTGCTTTTTTGTCCAACTATTGTAAAAACCACCCCGGGAAAGGCTGAATATTAAACGAAGAGAAATTAGATGTGAAATCGTAAGGGACACCAAGATCGACGAGTGGTAAACATAATGTAGTGTGACAAACGACCCAGGAGGAAGTCGAAGGGCAACAAAAAGAGGGGGCGTAGCAATTGACAAGGGTTTCTTTCTGCGAGATCGATCAAGCCCCAAATTTCCTTTCGGGGGATGATAAATTGTTTCAACGGCCCGTCTAGAAATCCGTTCATGTGATAAGATAATCCTCCGAGAAAACCTTGACAACTCGTAATCTTTGACTAATTATGATTGAAGTGTGACATGTGTGAAGGGTAAAGGGAACGATCGGTCTGTGCGACGTAGGCCAGACATCTAAACGACAGGAGATTTTTAACTATAACGGGTCCAGACGTGTGAAAAGATCTGGTTTCAGAAAACACCGCAAAGCCTGCCGTGGGAAGCTGCATCTGCGTGCAGCCATAATTTCAAAGAGATGAGAGAAAATACAAAATGAAATTGCTTTCTAATACTCCCGCCGGCCATGACAGGAAACGATCCAACCAATACTAATTAATTAAAATTGTTTATTTAAATTACGGGATTCCACCCTAAATAGTTTTACTACATAATTATAAACAGGATGTGACATTTAAATTATTCGTTAGAAAAATATTTTAAAGGAAAAATTCAATCTAAAAGAATTGTTGGACTGTGATGCATATCAAATTTATATTAAAATATTAAGACAAATGTGCCAAATAACAAAACAATAAACAAATTGATGCGAAGTACAAAGCAGTAAAAATCCTTTGATATCGAACCTGAAACGTTCTATCGGGAGAAAATCGTATTACATAGGGTGTCCATTGAACAGTGAATGTTTCAGGAGGTTATTCTACATGTCAAATTTGACTGAAATGTCGTAATTGTCCAAATTCTGATTCTCACTTGTATTCGATATACACTTTTCAGGATACTTCAGTCTTACTAAATAAAAATAAATTTAGTAAGACATACACTAATAGAAACAGCATTAAAAGCCGTATGAGATTAATTTTATTTTTTAAATATAACCTTAAACAAACAATATGTAAAGTCACTAAGAAGTTAAACTTGTCCAAGTTTCGAAATTTCTTGTCTAAAGTTTAAATAAGATTTTCTTGTTTCTGTGAATACTGAAAGATACATAGCATACAGAAAAGTTGTCCCTACTAGTAGGTGGTAAGTAGACATGTGCTTAATTTCTCAAAGGTGGGTCACCTACCAATCCTAATAAATAACTTTTTTTTAACCGTTTGTAACCGAAAAATACAATTTTTAAGAATTTATTTATTATTATACATTATTATTTATTATTATATACATTATTTATACATTGGTGAGAATTACCTTACTTGAGGTTACCATTAAAGAAACTCATGCATTTCATGTTCTTTATGCTATTCCTATTCGCCTTGAATTATGGAATTAAGTTGGGAAAAGTTGAAGTAACCTGAAAAGTCAAATATCTCGAATACAATTAAGAATCAAGCTTTGGACAATAGAGATACTTTTTACTCTAATTTAACATATAACATAACTTAACTTTAACATAACTCGTGAACTATTGACGTCTGTTTACGACACCCTATATATGGTGCATACATAGTATATCACTTTGCTTTCATAATTCTTGAATATATTTATCCTAATATGCGTTGAAGTGCCAATATTTTGAACTGTTAGATTGATTTGTGTATCTTTTTTATTATACAAAATCGACGTCCTCGCTATTTAAGGCATTCAGATGAGCAAGTGCCTCCTGGTTAGGGCAGGACACCAAGAGACAATTAGATAAAATCATTGTCTATTTGAACAACTCTAAAATATATTTTATCATCTAAAGAATCGCACTATGTTTAACTTAAAAATTACTGCATCTAGCATTGTACAGTTTAGTTTTACATAGTTTCTGGGCTCTCTCTTAAAAAATTCATTACAATAGGTAAACGAAAAATTTATTCATTATTTCATTAAACATTGGTCCTTATGTGCTGGCCGACCGATCATTATTATATTTCTTGTCAGAATATTATTCATATTTACTCCCAATGGAAACCAGATTGAAGATGAATGAAAATCTTTAGTAAAGGGTGTTTTCGAGTGAGGGCCCATAGGCGAAAGTCGACATCGGCCCATGTCGACTGTTAACGTTGAACCTGGAACCTAATAACCGGCAAAAGACATGGACAAAATCTTGAGCCCCTTTCATTATACTTCCCGGTTCTTCAATCTTTAAGGAACGATCTGGACATTTAGCTATAATGCGTGGTTCAAATCCCCTCCGGAAACAGGCAACACGTTTAATTTTGAAATAGTTTTAAAAATTGCTAGCTAGGGCCTCTGGTATCATCGTTTGTTCTTGATGTCTATTCGTGACCGGCCGTCAATCATCCGTCTTCCTTTCCATAAGCGTTCACACGACGTGTGCAACACGTTTCCGTATGGGTTCATCTAAAAGATAATATTAGCAGAATGCACAATTTTAAAAGGAATTCGTATGCTCCACCTAAGCTGCAGTTACCTGTTTAAAACTGAACTAATTACTGGGTTAAACTCTGAACCAACCCCACAGAATTGCATGGCAATACAGATTTATTTATTTTAAAGAACTAAATATTTAATGTTTTATGAGGTACAATTTAATTTCATTTGTTTATTATTTATTTTATTTTATGTTTGAATTTACTGTCATGTTCTTTAATTTTTTTCTTCTTTTATTTTTTTGTATTGTTGTGTTCTTCTGTTGTTTTATTTGTTTACATTCACCTCCGGAAGACAGAATTTTCCATGCCGTACTGTGCTTATTGTGAAGTTATTTTATATTATACTATTGTATTATACCAAACAAAGTATTATTAGTATTATCTAAAAAGCAGGAACGAAATTTCGATTTCACATCACGTGCAGATATACAGGTTGCAGAGAGAGAGAGCGTGTGTGTGGTGTGTATTTGTGGTTGTAGCTTTACATTCGAAAGGTGAAACATTGAAGTGTGCACAGTTTAACAGATTCAGAGTTACGGGCTTTTTGTTGGTTCCCTTGTTTGAAATTATCGGACTCTATGGTAAGTGGTTTTGATGTGATTAATTCTTAGATTTTGATGTGTAGGTAGATTTAGATTTAGAGATTCCATGACCCTCGTCCCCACCAGAGTCTCAATCACTTTGAGGTTCCGGGAGGTGTCTAAAACGAAACGTTAATCACACAAGTTAAAACGGCATTCTTGACACGGCTTTCAATTAAACTGCCCTTAATTGATATTCTGCTGACAATAGCAATCCGAACAACGGGCCTATCATTATTCAAACAGAGCCGGGCTAATAGCTGGGGAGTTTAAGGCAGTTAGAGATAGATCCAAGCCAACTCACATGACAGTGTTAACTTCCACCTGAGGCATTGCCTCTTATGCAACGCCTTCCTTTCATTATCATAATGTTAGCGATCCCCGGGGCCTCTCGTGGCTCCTGTCCGTTTATATCAACAGGATACATACATCAGTAGTTCGACCCGGCATGAAAAGTTATTCGACCGTCAAAAATATGTGGGCCTATCTTCTTAACTGGCCATAACTCATATTTTAATATCCATGTAAAGTGTATATATAATTTAACCTTATTTTAACATTTATATATTTTTATGAATGCATTTATCATATCAGGGAGCTATAATGTGACCGTGGACAAGCGTTGAATTTTAGCTTGAAGTTTCTCCAAAATAACTTACTTATCTGTTCATATCACTATTCTTGATCTTTATCGTTTTACACACGTACAGAACACGTTCTTGAAGCCAACATGAACGAATGACTTCGTTGTCACTCTTTGTAACACTCTTATACAATGCTAATTCTTACATCCCACAAATTGTACATTGTTTTCTGCACTCATTGAAGTTGACGTTAAAACTTTCTTCATTAAAAAGGTTCATTTAAAACAGTTTAAACAGTTGAGAAGATATTTTACAGCTTTTTGACAGCCAAAGGGCAAACGATGCTTTCCTTTCAGGACTAATAGGTTTGGAAAAAGGTCTTTTGCGATTATGAATATTGATCTATGGTATTTAATAGCACTACTTGATTTCTCATCAAATGAAAAGTTTTCTGTAAAATTCTTCGTTTTTTAACTGACAATACATAAATAACCTGTAAATACGTTTCACAAAATTTGAATGCCTCTTCGGTTTGGTCCTTGAAACTTCTTAGTTGGTTGGTTTTCAGCAATCGCATATATAACTGAGCAAAGGTGAGCCATAATATACCGGCGACGTCATGAATCACTGTGAATATGTGGGCTATACAAATGTTTATGTATGGTTTTGGAAACAGATGCTAGATAGGTCGAATGACGGCTGCGTAAATAATACGCTTAACATGAATGTGGATGATTTCTTTAACTAGAATTAATTAAGGTTTTTAGTTGAGATAAAAAAGTCAGTGGCACGAGCGGGATTCGAACCCACGATCTTCGGCTTGATACGCCGCTGCTCTATCAC